>NW_023995124.1:0-115000 GCF_015586225.1 Lucilia sericata | reverse complement strand
CCTGTTATCAGATTTAATGGCTACTTATCTCTTTAACATTTTCTTTACAAATCGTTCTGGAATATTCACCCTCGAATGTTCGAGAAAAGGACAGTTTTTGTTTAGTAACTTTAACAACTACAGGGTATAGCTTCAAAGTGAATGAAGAATTGGTAAGCGAGTAAAAATCAATCGAGAATATTCGCGAATTATTTGCTCTTCTCAAAACATCATTTCAAAAATGTGTAGGTTTAATAAAGTTGATGACAGTTTTAATGCTTCAAAACATTAAGCTTGCCCTCGATCTACCCCCATACCTCCGTTCAACTAGTACATTTTTTGAGTATGTGGTTCTAGTAGTGGGTGATTGAAGATGGTGACGAATATGCTTGGGGGTAATGTTGTTACTGCTAATGATGAAGATGATGATGTACAGACCAAAGTAAAAACTTAAAATCAGTTTTTTGGTTGGAAATTTTTTCTAAATTTATACATAAGAGAGCGTAATAATACTTATGCTTTAAAATTTATTGCAAATAATTAAAATGAAATATGAAAATATTTACTTAACGGTCATGTAAAGTAACAAAAAAAAAAAAAAAAAAACACAAATAAATACTTAGAAAAACAATTGTTAGTGGATGAGTGGTAATAGGGCACCTAAAAGAGTGCTATAAGAAGGAATAAAAAGTACTTTTTTAAGGCATTAATACTTTTTCTCCAAAAATTTTGTATTGTGAAGAGTTTTTTTAATGATTTCGAGGATTACTTTTCTTTTGGTAACAAAACGTTTGGTTTATTTTATAGACAACTTTTGTAAATGTAGAGAGTTCATAATTTTGAAAAAAAAAGTACTTAACAAAATGTATTTTTTTTTAAATGTTAAATCTTCTAGCACTTTTTTTGTGGCCTTTTTTTGTTGCTGAAAATGATTAATTACATTTGATTACTAAAGGTTTTTTTTCAACACTTGTTTATACATTATTGTTGGCAAAATTCGAAAAAAAATATATATAAAATATAAACTTGTGTTAAATCCATACAGTGTGAAATTTTTCTAGGAATCAGACAAAAAAAAAAATGCTTTATAGTTTTTATTTACAGAAAAAAAAAAAAAAAAACGAAAAACTTTGGAACAAAAATTAAAAATCATTTTCCGTAACAAAAATGAAAAGAAAATATAAATAGTAAATAAATCTTTTTTTTGTTTATGATACACGGAATTAATCATTTTTAATTTTAAAGAATTTTACTTTGGAAAAATTTTCAAGGAAATTTTAGAGAATTTATTTCATAGAAATAGTTTGAAATAATTTCTGGAAATAATAAATTCCAAAAATTACAAAGTTTTTCTCTTTAAAAACTAGAAATACGTTAATAATTCAAATTTTATTAAAAATTTTAGTTCAAACTTTAGTTTAAGATATCTTGAAGAAGGATGAAGCTATAAAAGAGTTTAAAGTGTCTTTTTAAAGTTTACAGTTTCGACTTTCAATTGATATAATAAACTTTTATAAATAAAGTTATCTTCATGATGTTATAAAGTCTCAAATATGACACAAATATGTTTTTAAAACATGATATCTTCAGAACCGGATGTAATAATTGAATCCTATGATACTGTACTCAAACAGTTGGGATATATAATATATAATTTGGTCTATGTTTTTTAACTTTTTTCCTATCATTTTCATAAACTCCCCCTTATAAATCTATAACCTAATAGAGTTAAAGACAAAGTATTTGCTTTGCTTTTTTTTAACATCTTGTTAAACCAAAATTTATTATGTTACTCGCCTTAAATATTTCTTTTAGAAATAAATTTTACTTTATTTTTATTTTATTTTAGTTTGCAATGTTTTTCACACAAAAATATTTATGTTCAAATGATACAATTTACACAACATTAAGCCACTTAGGAAAATTTATCTTAAACATTTTACAAGTTGTACAAGAATTTTTTTTAAAAAAAGGAGTTATTTCAAACAGTTGTTTAAAAGTATGAAATCTTGAAAACCTTTTAGAATTCTTATATGAATAAAACAGTTTGATTTCTTATAAATAAAGCGAATAGGAAGCCAGCAAAACCATGGTAATGACTTGTGCTTACTTAACAACTTACTTTTTAATGACTATGTGTATACCGTCTGCATTACTTAGAATGAGCAAAACCATGGCAATGACTTGTACTTATTCAACAACTTATTTTTCAATGACTATTATATACTTTCTGCATTACTTAGAATGAGTCTTGTAATAACTTACAAATAATGCATTATGTAAGTACTTACTTTTCAGCTTTGACATATAGTTTTCGCAATGGTCATATCCTCGTAGACAATTATATGTCTGTCAGAAACAAAACTACTTACTAAACTCCCTATTTGTAAGCGAGCGTGGTAAGTACTTGCATCCAATGGCATTCCCGTGTTAAAATAATAATTTACTTTTCAATAGAAGTTTTTACTGGGAATCTAATTAAAGGTTTCCCCGTTTGGAGTATATTTAACATGATATAGTGATACATTCTAACCTTATATGGATCAAGGGACACATGGATACGGTTATGGCAATAGAAGTACTTGCCTCCAATGGCATTCCCGTGTTAAAATAATGATTTACTTTTCAATAGAAGTTTTTACTGGGAATCTAATTAAAGGTTTCCCCGTTTGGAGTATATTTAACATGATATAGTGAAACATTCTAACCTTATATGGATCAAGGGACACAGGAATAGGGTGACGGCAACAGTATTATAGTGTTAATAGAATCAACAAAAGCAGGACCACTTTTGTGTCTCCCGGGTACATGTTACCTCGTTAAACTTCCCCTATATTGGTGTGATTGTAATCGTGGGGAAAAGAGAAGCTACTGCTACCTCCAGACTGCCGGGACTATAAACTGGTGGTTGTCAAATGTATCCACGGACTTTCCTTGGAATGATTTCATCTGGGGTTCATCCAGAGAGCCATATAATTTTGCACAAGGCATAGTTTCAGATTTTGTCTTGTTCTGGTTATTAGATAGGTCCTTTCGGTGTTTACGAGTACTTGAGCAAAGTGCTTGTATAAGGGCCGGAGTAATCATTTACAAAAATTGCCAACTGAGTGTTCTTTGCAAGACACAAAGGCGCAAGAGCAGGACCACTTTTGTGTCTTCCCGGGACATGTTACCTCGTTAAACTTCCCCTATATTGCTGTGGTTGTAATCCAGGGGAAAAGAGACCTGGAGTCCAACCAGAGAGCCATATAATCTGGTACCGGTAGGGCACAGGGCATAGTTTCAGACTTTGTCTTGTTAGGGTTATTAGAGAGGTCCTATAGGTGTTCACGAATACTTGAGCAAAGTGCTT
The DNA here is from genome assembly GCF_015586225.1 of Lucilia sericata. Taxonomy (NCBI): domain Eukaryota; kingdom Metazoa; phylum Arthropoda; class Insecta; order Diptera; family Calliphoridae; genus Lucilia; species Lucilia sericata. The sequence goes on along the minus strand of NW_023995124.1, from coordinate 111,669 downwards.
GTACAAGGACCGATGTAATCACTTACAAAAATTGCGAACTGAGTGTTCTTTGCAAGACACAAAGGCGCAATAGTGAGTCATCTAACCGTTCAACCTGTGCTTGTAAAAGTATCTCCGTGAAAGAAGTGTTCACGTACTGCACTTCGACTTTGCAACAGTTTTGGAGTATATTTTGAAAACATGTTTTATGAAAGCGCTATACCTCCGGTAACAAGAATATAGCTGCGCTATTACTAGATCCTCATGGCTTAGAATGAGTACCTTCAGATCACTGTCAGAGGTCATCAAAGATTTCTGTTATCAGTTATTACGAGCTGTCATAATGAAGATGAGGAGGTGATGCTGACACATGTAATTGTCCTGCTTTGGGATCGGATCGTGAACGATCAATGAACATGATCTTTTGTTTTGGTCTGATCTATCAAAGGTTCAATTGAAGCATCTAAAATGATGATATAATTATCTTATTATGCTTAACATGGACTAACACTATCTTCAGTTCATCCCAGCCGATCACTAAGGAAGGGGTCTGATCACATCTTTTGGATTACCAGTTTTGTGATTTTCCCTTCTTAGCCGTCAATAATCATATATCGAGAACATGTTTTATGGAAGCATAAGACCGCTGATCATATGAGTATTCCTGCGCTATCACTAGGTCTTTATGGCTTAGAAGGGACATTTACCGATCATCTATCAGGTCTTCAATGATATCCGTTAGTTATTTTCATATCAGTTATTACTGGCCAATGTATATTTGTTAACAAAGCTAGATAGGAGTCCCATATAACGACTTGTCATAAGGGAGTTGAGAAGGCACATCTTCTATGTCATTGTACTGCTTAGAGATCGTATTGTGAACGATCAATCAATAGGGTTTATTGTTTTGATCTAATCTAACGGCATCTAATAGCATTCTTGAATATATCTAACTGAAAATGATCATATAATATTCGTATTATGCTGAAAATGGACGTAGTACCTTTCTCCTAATTCTGTCTTCTGTTCTTCCTAATCGTTCACTTCGGAAGGGGTCTGATTACATTTTTTAGATTACTTCTTCATTCTTTTTTAGTTACGTGTTAATTTTTTATACTTCTCCTACTTTATTACTTCTCTATTCTGCTGCTGACAAGTACTAGTACTCTCAGAGTGTTGTAGCAATCTGAAGAACCTAAACTAAGAAAGTTAAAGGTTTTAAAAGTCAGATTTTGTTTGATATCGATTGTAAATGTGAAGCAATATCTTTATTGATTTTAGTTTTTGAAAATTTTTATATGTAACATACAATAATACAACGATACGATAATAAAATTTATATTTTCAACTCTTGAATACCTTCTTTTAGTAGATGTCCTTTGTCTTGGATATTTAAATTCAGTCTTTTTTATATAAAATGTTTTGTATAAATGACAATTGTAGAATTATAAAATGTTAACAATTTGTATTTTTTTGAAAATAATAAAGAATATTTTAAACATTCACACATAAAATTTGGGCTATAAAAACAGTCAAGTGCATATCTTTAGAGTTTTGCAACGATCGTACACGCTGGTGACAATTTACGTATATGGAATTTCCGGTCCAGTATACGAGTGCTCGAGCTATCTAATCTCATGCCATATTAGTACAGTTGGGGAATGACAGTTGTCATGAGTCAAGCTCAATCTAACCCCTACAAAGGAAAAAAGCAATCACTGGTTAGAGTCAATAGAAGGGGAGGACCCACCTATTGATACTATGAAGTAGGCTCTTGTCCCTACATATATATCCAAAGTTTTATTCAAAACGGACAATCTTAAGCCATAAACTGTGGAGTTCAAAGGTCAAATTTTTTAATATTTACGAATTCTCAGTATAACATATCAAAATAGTGTAACATATCCCATCCATTACTGGAATTAACCCTATAAAGTCCGAAGGTATATGAGGGAATTTTTTGGTACTTTTTTGTTTGTTCTTCAAATAGTACTTTTTTTGTTTTTTGGTTAAAAAAATTAATGTAAAACCATAAAATTTAACATGCAGAAACTTGAGTGATTGAGAATCTAAAAGAGGGGATGTTTTTGGTACTTTAACTTTCTTTAAAATGGACTCAAAACACTTCTAATCCAACATACAAGGTCCTGAGTCCATAAAAACGTATAATAAGGAACTTTTTTGGTACTTTTCATACTTTTCTATAAGAGGGAATTTTTGGGTACTTTAACTTTCTTTAAAATGGACTCAAAACACTTTGAATCGAACTTAAACGGTTCTTAGTCCATAAAAACGTATAATAAGGATTTTTTTGGTACTTTTTGTTCTTAAAAAAAGTACTTTTTTTTTAATATTGAAACTAGAACTTTCAAATTTAGCAAGCAGGGTCCAGGATAAAAAAGAATTTAAAAAAGGGAAATTTTTGGTACTTTTTCGATTTATAAATGGTACTTTTTTATAGGTATATACGATTAGGGTAGCTGGTTACTTTAAATTGTCTAATAACAAAGGAAATAGTTATGCTACATGCTGTAAGGTTAGGTCCACAATTAAAGCATGATTTGGCACGTCTGACAGTAGTTTTTAATTGTTAATTACAAACAAAATTTAGAAATTTAATGAAATATTTTGAAAACCACAATTTAATAAAAAGTTTTTTTTAAATGTTTTAAAATCCACTTGTTAAAGAGCATGACCGAGGGAAGTCATAAATAATTAATTATTTATTTATAAATTTTATATTTTTTTATTTACAGAGCTCATTTTAAAGGTTTAATTACGGGCTGGTTAAAAAAACTAAAAAACGTGCAATAAACATACGCTTAAACATTCCGTTTTAATGGTTCTTAACAAAAAAATGTATTGTAATTAAATATAATTAATATAACAAAAAGAAAATTAATAACAAAGTGCAATAATTTTTGTCATAAAAAAACGGGGAATTTTTTTTTATTGTGGAATATTTAAATTTTTAAACGGTAATTTTTATTACTACAAAACGTTAAGTCGCTTTAATTCTGTTTAACTGTGTTCAAGCTGCAAAACGCAACGAAAATTTTGTTCCAAAACTTTTTACAAATTTGAGACCAATTAGTATAATAAAGTAAAAAAAAAATTATAAAAATATAAAAAAATAATTAATAATTATTAAATAAATAAATAAAAATTTAAATAAAATATTAAATGATAAATTATATTTAAAAATAATATTAAATAAATTAATAAAAATTTGAAAAATTATTAATACTTATGCAAAATAATCACAACTTTTTATTAAATAAAGAAAAAAATTAAAAATAATTTTTTCTTTAATAAAAAAAAAATAAAAAAATAATTTCTTAATAAATAATAAACTTAAATAAATAAATAAAATAAAATTAAAAATTATATAAATTTTATACAAAAATAATAAAATTTTATTAAAAACAAATTTTTTTCAAATAAAATAAATAAATTTTAATAAAAATTTAATTATTTCAAAAAATTATTAAATAAAAAATTCATAAAAAATATTTAAAATTATTAAAAAATATTAAAAAATAATAAAAAATATTTAAAATTATTAAAAAATAATTAAAAATATTAAAAATACAACTTCAAAGCAGAATATAATTATTATTTAAAGCTAATTATAAATATAAAATAAAAATTAATTAAACAAAACTTAAAAATTATTAAAAAAATATTAAATAAAATTTAAAAAAACCGTAAAAATATTATATTAACCGTAAATAATCAATATATTACTTTCTACATTTATAAAATAAATTTCCCTAAATCTTAAAAAACTAAATCTGCTTCAGAAAACAACAGCTTTAAATTTTCTCTCTCTCTCCCTCATCTTTGTTCAAAATCAATCTGCCAAAAACTTCCTTTCAAAGGTTTTTAGTTTTCTTTCTTAGAGAAAAAAATATAAGAAAAAACAATAAAAATAATTTTACAATCAAACTTAATTATATTGGCCTGACTAACCTTCTAAAGGTTTATATTGTTTGTTTTTATTATTATACAAAAAAATAATAAAAAGTTTTTCTATAAAAAAACACTTAAAACCATTTACAACTATAAAACGTTATAAAAAAACGCTTAAAGCTTATTTATTTGTAAACAAATGAAATAAATATTTCCAGAGGATAAAAAAACTGCTTCAAAAAAAAAAAAATTATAAATAAATAAATAAACAATTTTTTTACTAATTACAAAGTAAGTACAATTAATTTATTTAATTATAAAATAAAATTTTCTTTTGTAAAACTCAACTCAAAACGTTTATTGTGATATGGAAAAGAAAGCCTAAAAGTGGGCAATTAAAATTATAAATTTAAATGTAAAGGGTTGCATTTTAATACAAATTTAAATAATAACACAGACCCACAATCGTTTAACCCACATATCAAAGTGTACTTTTCCCAAGGACTGGATTAATGTGCATCCGAATCAGAACTACTTTCTCTCAACAGGTTTTTGAGATATCATGACGTAAACTTCGAAAATCAATGTTTTCGACAATACATAAGACGTAGCAGCTTCAACAAACTTTTTTGAATTATATTATATGAAAGGTCATTCTGTTGAATTCAGAAATGAGATTTTTGAGATGTCATGTCCATAAATATGTAGAAAATATATTTTTTTTGGAAAATTTGAGATGTTATAACAACATCGGTACAACTTTCATTCTAGATATTGGAAGCTCATGTGAAAGTCCAACCTGTTGAATTTAAATAAAGATCCGTTATATTTCATTCATTCTACGAGATCTTTTCAACATAAATGAAGGTCTCTTCGTTTTACTATAACTTTTAGATTGTGACCCAATACGGGTTTTTTTCCATCTTTAAGATACGATGTAATGAATGTATCCTTCTTAGATAGATAGATAGATAGATAGATAGATAGATAGATAGATAGATAGATAGATAGATAGATAGATAGATAGATAGATAGATAGATAGATAGATAGATAGATAGATAGATAGATAGATATAGATAGATAGATAGATAGATAGATAGATAGATAGATAGATAGATAGATAGATAGATAGATAGATAGATAGATAGATAGATAGATAGATAGATAGATAGATAGATAGATAGATAGATAGTTAGATTAGATAGATAGATAGATAGATAGATAGATAGATAGATAGATAGATAGATAGATAGATAGATAGATAGATAGATAGATAGATAGATAGATAGATAGATAGATAGATAGATAGATAGATAGATAGATAGATAGATAGATAGATAGATAGATAGATAGATAGATAGATAGATAGATAGATAGATAGATAGATAGATAGATAGATAGATAGATAGATAGATAGATAGATAGATAGATAGATAGATAGATAGATAGATAGATAGATAGATAGATAGATAGATAGATAGATAGATAGATAGATAGATAGATAGATAGATAGATAGATAGATAGATAGATAGATAGATAGATAGATAGGTAGATAGGTAGATAGATAGATAGATAGATAGATAGATAGATAGATAGATAGATAGATAGATAGATAGATAGATAGATAGATAGATAGATAGATAGATAGATAGATAGATAGATAGATAGATAGATAGATAGATAGATAGATAGATAGATAGATAGATAGATAGATAGATAGACAGATAGATAGTTGGCTAATGAGTTAGTTAGTTAGATAGTTAGTTAGTTAGTTAGTTAGTTAGTTAGTTAGTTAGTTAGTTAGTTAGTTAGTTAGTTAGTTAGTTAGTTAGTTAGTTAGTTAGTTAGTTAGTTAGTTAGTTAGTTAGTTAGTTAGTTAGTTAGTTAGTTAGTTAGTTAGTTAGTTAGTTAGTTAGTTAGTTAGTTAGTTAGTTAGTTAGTTAGTTAGTTAGTTAGTTAGTTAGTTAGTTAGTTAGTTAGTTAGTTAGTTAGTTAGTCCTTGTCCTTACAAATGCCCTCGCAGACTAATTTCTAGAGCGCTAATTCTCTTTGTCTTAGCGTTGTGGTTTCAATTCCCACTTTTAAACTGTTTGTGTACCTTTTTTGTCCCACAACACTGTCTGAGTTTTTGTCACTTTTTTTTTACAAAACAAACAACAACCTTAGTAATTTGAAAAAGTAATAATAAATAATAAATCAAGTCAAGGTTATTTTGCTTCGTGTTGTTGTTGCTATGGTATTTTATTATTAATAAAAAAGTTAAGTTAATAAATGTACTATGTCTACTACTACTAATACTACTATACACTTAACAGCACTTTACTCATAAATGTGTGAATATAAATAAACTGTCAACCATAATTTAAAATGTCATAAAGTATTTTTAGCAAGAAATTTTATAAAAAATTATACAAAAAAAACTCCCCAGAGTTGCGGTTCGAAAGCAAAAGATTCACAAGAAAATTCATATGTTATCAGACAAAACTACAACAAATTTAAACAAAATTACAACAATTTTAGCCAGAAAAACGTCTAGTTGAAAAAAGTTAAATTTTAAATTTTTCCAAATTTAAGATGTTTTAACATAAGAACTTTATTATAAATTAGTTGCTGCAACATGTTGCCAACAACATTATAATAGAATTAGATGATTTTTAATATTAAAAATATATATTGAAAGTTGTACATCGATCGAAACAAATCATAGTTTGTGACAGTAAAGTCTGGTCTATAAGGCATGTCAGCCATAAGTTTCCTTATCAACATGTGACCGAGCATTGCACAATAGTTGGAAATAATTCGCTATTCGCTGGAACTATTGTAGACATTGTAACCTGATTAGAACTGATCTAGTTAGAACTGAGTAGTTTTTGAGTTGTTTGACATTAATGTGTGATTTTATGTTTAGCTACATGTTGTTAACAATTTTATGTTTGGCAACATGTTGTTATTAAGATTGTTGTTTCCATGATCATCCTAAATCTCATGTACTACTTTTGTCATAACTAAATATGTTAAAAGAAACATATTTATGGAATATTTTATTCTCAGCAACATGTTGCTAGCAACTTTTTTCTTATGAAATTGTAAAAAACTATTGCCTACTTCTCATTCTTTATTATAAATATCTTTTAAAATAAACTTTAATGTAAATGTTTTTTATAACATTGAAACATGTTGCCAGCAACAATGTTGTTAAATTTTCATTGTATTCATTTTAGCCAAAATATGCTGGAAATTATCTTATTTATCTTGGAGAAATGTTTATTTTAAAATTATTTTAATAATTGAATTAATTACATTTTAACCCCAACATTTTTGTTTTACAATAATTGAATATAAGTTTTTGCTCTGTTTTTTCAACTCTTAAATATAAGTTTTTGCTCTGTTTTTTCAACTCTTAACAGCACCTGTGACCTATTCCCTGAAGCTTAATAATTTTTTTTCTTATTGTTTTTGCCCACACACATGCATACATTATTAACAATCAATCATTGACTAAAAAACAAATATTTAATTTTACCTTCTATTAATTTTTTGCCAAAAAAACCAACATATTTTTTCTTCTGCATTTTTTCTGCTGCTGTATGTTTATATACATAAATTTAGTCATTATCTGTTTTATTTAAACAATAAAAAAAATTTAAAAAAATAAAAAAATGAGGAATAAAATACCTACAACAAATATACTTTAACTAAAAATGTAAACAAATACCGAAAGCAGTCTTAAAATAAACAAATAAAATGTAAACCAAAAAAAGCAGAAAAAAACGCAATGTTTATATTAACAACAAAATACCAAAAATACAAAAAAATTTAAAAAGGTGTTTTATAATAGACCTTAAACAAACTAACATAAGAGTGGGCAGCAGCAGTTGAATATATTGAATATTCACAAGAAATATATATAACATACAAACAACAACGAAAAACAAATACAAATATAAAACAATCATCATTATTAAAAGTTCACTGACCGTTACTACAATATAATAAAGTAAAAATCCAAAAAAAGGTATTTTAGCTGGCTAACAATAAAAACACTAAAAGTAGCAACAACAGCAGAAATACTAATAAACCAAAAATAAAAATAACAACTTCAGCAACATTGTCTGCATGTTTGTTTAATAAATTTACTCACTCATTGGCAAACATGTATAAATATTTAAATATATATACGTTTAATAAAGATATCCATCCATACTATTCGTATTGTATATATAATAAACAATCCAGGTTGGCAAACATTTTTCTGGGGGTTTCTCTTTCATTTGCATTGTTTTTTTTTCGGGTTTTGTTATGGTTTAATAACAACTATATAGGAATGGAAATTGTGTAAAAATAAAGTAATTTTAATGAGAATATTCTAACAGCAACATGTTGCGGGAGAAAGAACATTTAGTTTAGTTTAATAAAGGTTTAAAATTGGCTTCGTTTTAGCCATCAAATGTTGCTAGCAACAATTTTTATAACAGAGCCTTTAAGATAGATAGATAGATAGATAGATAGATAGATAGATAGATAGATAGATAGATAGATAGATAGATAGATAGATAGATAGATAGATAGATAGATAGATAGATAGATAGATAGATAGATAGATAGATAGATAGATAGATAGATAGATAGATAGATAGATAGATAGATAGATAGATAGATAGATAGATAGATAGATAGATAGATAGATAGATAGATAGATAGATAGATAGATAGATAGATAGATAGATAGATAGATAGATAGATAGATAGATAGATAGATAGATAGATAGATAGATAGATAGATAGATAGATAGATAGATAGATAGATAGATAGATAGATAGATAGATAGATAGATAGATAGATAGATAGATAGATAGATAGATAGATAATAGATAGATAGATAGATAGATAGATAGATAGATAGATAGATAGATAGATAGATAGATAGATAGATAGATAGATAGATAGATAGATAGATAGATAGATAGATAGATAGATAGATAGATAGATAGATAGATAGATAGATAGATAGATAGATAGATAGATAGATAGATAGATAGATAGATAGATAGTAGTTAGTTAGTTAGTTAGTTAGTTAGTTAGTTAGTTAGTTAGTTAGTTAGTTAGTTAGTTAGTTAGTAGTTAGTTAGTTAGTTAGGTTAGTTAGTTAGTTAGTTAGTTAGTTAGTTAGTTAGTTAGTTAGTAGTTAGTTAGTTAGTTAGTTAGTTAGTTAGTTAGTTAGTAGTTAGTTAGTTAGTTAGTTAGTTAGTTAGTTAGTAGTAGTTAGTTAGTTAGTTAGTTAGTTAGTTAGTTAGTAGTTAGTTAGTTAGTTAGTTAGTTAGTTAGTAGTTAGTTAGTTAGTTAGTTAGTTAGTTAGTTAGTTAGTTAGTTAGTTAGTTAGTTAGTTAGTTAGTTAGTTAGTTAGTTAGTTAGTTAGTTAGTAGTTAGTTAGTTAGTTAGTTAGTAGTTAGTTAGTTAGTTAGTTAGTTAGTTAGTTAGTTAGTTAGTTAGTTAGTTAGTTAGTTAGTTAGTTAGTTAGTTAGTTAGTTAGTTAGTTAGTTAGTTAGTTAGTTAGTTAGTTAGTTAGTTAGTTAGTTAGTTAGTTAGTTAGTTAGTTAGTTAGTTAGTTAGTTAGTTAGTTAGTTAGTTAGTTAGTTAGTTAGTTAGTTAGTTAGTTAGTTAGTTAGTTAGTTAGTTAGTTAGTTAGTTAGTTAGTTAGTTAGTTAGTTAGTTAGTTAGTTAGTTAGTTAGTTAGTTAGTTAGTTAGTTAGTTAGTTAGTTAGTTAGTTAGTTAGTTAGTTAGTTAGTTAGTTAGTTAGTTAGTTAGTTAGTTAGTTAGTTAGTTAGTTAGTTAGTTAGTTAGTTAGTTAGTTAGTTAGTTAGTTAGTTAGTTAGTTAGTAGTTAGTTAGTTAGTTAGTTAGTTAGTTAGTTAGTTAGTTAGTTAGTTAGTTAGTTAGTTAGTTAGTTAGTTAGTTAGTTAGTTAGTTAGTTAGTTAGTTAGTTAGTTAGTTAGTTAGTTAGTTAGTTAGTTAGTTAGTTAGTTAGTTAGTTAGTTAGTTAGTAGTTAGTTAGTTAGTTAGTTAGTTAGTTAGTTAGTTAGTTAGTTAGTTAGTTAGTTAGTTAGTTAGTTAGTTAGTTAGTTAGTTAGTTAGTTAGTTAGTTAGTTAGTTAGTTAGTTAGTTAGTTAGTTAGTTAGTTAGTTAGTTAGTTAGTAGTTAGTTAGTTAGTTAGTTAGTTAGTTAGTTAGTTAGTTAGTTAGTTAGTTAGTTAGTTAGTAGTTAGTTAGTTAGTTAGTTAGTTAGTTAGTTAGTTAGTTAGTTAGTTAGTTAGTTAGTTAGTTAGTTAGTTAGTAGTTAGTTAGTTAGTTAGTTAGTTAGTTAGTTAGTTAGTTAGTTAGTTAGTTAGTTAGTTAGTTAGTTAGTTAGTTAGTTAGTTAGTTAGTAGTTAGTTAGTTAGTTAGTTAGTTAGTTAGTTAGTTAGTTAGTTAGTTAGTTAGTTAGTTAGTTAGTTAGTTAGTTAGTTAGTTAGTTAGTTAGTTAGTTAGTTAGTTAGTTAGTTAGTTAGTTAGTTAGTTAGTTAGTTAGTTAGTTAGTTAGTTAGTTAGTTAGTTAGTTAGTTAGTTAGTAGTTAGTTAGTTAGTAGTTAGTTAGTTAGTTAGTTAGTTAGTTAGTTAGTTAGTAGTTAGTTAGTTAGTTAGTTAGTAGTTAGTTAGTTAGTTAGGTAGTTAGTTAGTTAGTTAGTTAGTTAGTTAGTTAGTTAGTTAGTTAGTTAGTTAGTTAGTTAGTTAGTTAGTTAGTTAGTTAGTTAGTTAGTTAGGTTATTCCACCTATTTTCACCCTTTTGAAGATAGAATTGGGGATACAACACTTGATAACACCTAACGGGGTTGCTACTTGAAGGGCGTTGGAGTTATCAACAGCAGATCCCGTTCTGGCAAGCTCATCTGCCTGTTCATTTACATAATAGTCCCTATGCGTAGAGACCCAAACTGGGGTAATGTCAGACAGGCGACCCAGCTTTGACAGATCTTTCTTCTATTGTCTAACTAATAGTTAAGTGGTAGCATAAGAATTTAGTGAGAGAAGTGCCGCTTGACTAGCTACAAAAATTGCTTTTATGTTGCCACGAATATTGAGTTTTTTTAGGCGAATATTTCAGCCTAAAAAAACACTGCAGTTGTTGGGAAGACGGTGAGATATACTTATCCCAGCTTCTTCACAGAAGACACCTGAACCAACACCACAGTTCATTTTAGAACCATCTGTAATGATTGAATGTTAAAATGTTAAATTCGATCGGAAGATTTCCCCTACACCACTCGCTCCTGGAAGGAACTCTGACTTTGAAAACTCTATTAAAATCCATGTGTGGGGTAATATAATCAGATGATTGGATCATACAATGATACAACCATAAGTTTTAAATGTCTTTACTCTGCAATACAATTCTTTAATTCACAAGCGATGTTGTATCGTTGTATATTATAAACTTGTTTGTCGTTTTTTTTTTGCTATTAAAAATTTTGTTTGATATCGATTGTAAATGTACACCTGTATCATTACAACAATACAACGATACAATAACAAAATTTAACTTTTCAACTTGTTAATTACTTCTACATTCCTTAAATAAAATAATATTAATATGTTACAATAAAGAACCCTAATCATAATTTGGAATTCAGCAACATGTTGCCTATAACTTTTTTATATCATGTTATATAGAATAATTTCGATCAAAACCTTTTAAGATTTATCTTTCTAATGAAGTTTTTATCGAAATTACATCAATGTATACGGAAACCATGTTGATTAAGCGATTGTGTGATTAGCAACATGTTGCTGAATATAAAATCCTTAATTAAAGCTTTTTTTTGGAACAGTTTTATAAGATTTAGATTTAAAAACTAAATTATTTTTTTTTTCTTTTATAACAAATTTTGTTAGCAACATGTTGCCGGAAATAAGAAAATCCTTTTATATTATAGTGACAACATGTTGCAGAGAGGAAAATCTCACATAAATATGCATTCCTAACATCATTTTTAAGATTAAAATGCCAAAGAAAAGTTGACAACATTTGCAAACATGTTGCTAAACAAAAGTCTAAAATATCCCTAAGATGTCTGTAATTTTTCTGCTTTAATAATACATACATATATCAGCTCCTATATTATTAATTTTTTCCTCAAATTTACCTTTTAAGTTAATGAATACCCCATTTCTCAACAAATAATTTCTATGTTTAGATGTTTTCTTGATTTTACTCAACATTATTAATTTATTAATAACATAATCAAGTAATTGTTGTGTGTGTGTTTTCTAATAGCTCAAGTAATTAAAGGTCTTTCACACAAACAACGACAAATAATTTTTTTATTTGCCATATAAATGACACGCAATATTTTCTTTGTAGTACAACTAGCAACAATTTGTTTAAGGTAAATTAAAAAACAATTAAATATGAAAATTTTACTTAAACAAAGAAATGGTAAAAAGGGTTTATTGAACCCTTAATAGAAAATACTAAAAATGTTTATGCTTAAACCAATAATTACAATGTTTAAGCAACATGTTGCTAAAAGCTTTAAGTTACTATATTTGTTATGTAGGGTTTTTTTATTGCGGCAGATATTTTGTTTTAATATGCTGCAACATGTTGTTGAAAATTAAATGTTTACAAAAGTTTTTCCAAGTAGAAAAGCAAAATGTTGCTATAACAACATTTTCTCTTGTATAAAAATTTAGTTCAAGAATTTGCCTAAATTCTCTGAAAAATAATCAAATGTTTTCATAACTTTTTCGTTATAAAAAAAAACTTTGCAACTATAAAGTTATTTTGGCCTAGTAGTTGCTATTCTTATTTTTTTACATTTTCGCAAAAAAATTAATGTTTTTTCAGCATTTTCCTTTATTTTGTGTTTATTTACTTATTTTTAAATTTCCTTGTTTATTTGTTTTTTAAGCAATTTTTTAGTTTTGTTTAGAAAAAAACCCCCAACCAGATTTAGGTTAAATATTTCATTTTAAACGCACGTGTTTTTCCCCCGTCTATGAGACCAGCGACTTCTGGAATAGAGATATAGTAAAGTTTAATATCAAACAAAAAGTTCAAAGTGTTTTTATGCCGTGATTTTTCTAAACAACAATTTGCTATTTAATATTTTTTTGCAAATAAAAAAAAGTAGTTTTTGTTTAAGTTTACAAAAAACTTTGTGTCTACAAAGTTTGGTTGTTATTTAAGCTCTAAAGAAATTTAATAACAACATGGGTCCTATTTTAAGAGTTTTAGAGATTTAATGAAATTTTTAAACGTAGTTTTCCTAACAGTAGGTTAAACAAGTAGCAATTCGTTAAGCAACATGTTGCCAGAAAAATTATATTAAACGAAACAATTTTAAACTTCTGCCGGCGTTGAAATTTGAAAATTGTTGCATAAGCATGCAATCTACAAATTGTAGACAGCAACATGTTGCTGCAGTACTAGTGTTTTGCCAAACAGATGTGAAGATAGATAGGTAGATATAGATAGATAGATAGATAGATAGATAGATAGATAGATAGATAGATAGATAGATAGATAGATAGATAGATAGATAGATAGATAGATAGATAGATAGATAGATAGATAGATAGATAGATAGATAGATAGATAGATAGATAGATAGATAGATAGATAGATAGATAGATAGATAGATAGATAGATAGATAGATAGAGTAGATATATAGATAGAAGTTAGTAATTAGTTAGTAGTTAGTTAGGTAGTTAGTTACTTAGTTAGTTAGTTAGGTAGTTAGTTAGTTAGTTAGTTAGTTAGTTGTAGTTAGTTAGTTAGTTAGTAGTTAGTTAGTAGTTAGTATGTAGTTAGTTAGTTAGTTAGTTAGTTAGTTAGTTAGTTAGTTAGTTAGTTAGTTAGTTAGTTAGTTAGTTAGTTAGTTAGTAGTTAGTTAGTTAGTTAGTTAGTTAGTTAGTTAGTTAGTTAGTTAGTTAGTTAGTTAGTTAGTTAGTTAGTAGTTAGTTAGTTAGTTAGTTAGTTAGTTAGTAGTTAGTTAGTTAGTTAGTTAGTTAGTTAGTAGTTAGTTAGTTAGTTAGTTAGTAGTTAGTTAGTTAGTTAGTTAGTTAGTTAGTTAGTTAGTTAGTAGTTAGTTAGTTAGTTAGTTAGTTAGTTAGTTAGTTAGTTAGTTAGTTAGTTAGTTAGTTAGTTAGTTAGTTAGTTAGTAGTTAGTTAGTTAGTTAGTTAGTTAGTTAGTTAGTTAGTTAGTTAGTTAGTTAGTTAGTTAGTTAGTTAGTTAGTTAGTTAGTTAGTAGTTAGTTAGTTAGTTAGTTAGTTAGTTAGTTAGTTAGTTAGTTAGTTAGTTAGTAGTAGTTAGTTAGTTAGTTAGTTAGTTAGTTAGTTAGTTAGTTAGTTAGTTAGTTAGTTAGTTAGTTAGTTAGTTAGTTAGTTAGTTAGTAGTTAGTTAGTTAGTTAGTTAGTTAGTTAGTTAGTTAGTTAGTAGTTAGTTAGTTAGTTAGTTAGTTAGTTAGTTAGTTAGTTAGTTAGTTAGTAGTTAGTTAGTAGTTAGTTAGTTAGTTAGTTAGTTAGTTAGTTAGTTAGTTAGTTAGTTAGTTAGTTAGTTAGTTAGTTAGTTAGTTAGTTAGTTAGTTAGTTAGTTAGTTAGTTAGTTAGTTAGTTAGTTAGTTAGTTAGTTAGTTAGTTAGTTAGTTAGTTAGTTAGTTAGTTAGTTAGTTAGTTAGTTAGTTAGTTAGTTAGTTAGTTAGTTAGTTAGTTAGTTAGTTAGTTAGTTAGTTAGTTAGTTAGTTAGTTAGTTAGTTAGTTAGTTATAGTAGTTAGTTAGTAGTTAGTTAGTTAGTTAGTTAGTTAGGTAGTTAGGTAGTTAGTTAGTTAGTTAGTTAGTTCGTTAGTTAGTTAGGTAGTTAGTTAGTTAGTTAGTTAGTTAGTTAGTTAGTTAGTTAGTTAGTTAGTTAGTTAGTTAGTTAGTTAGTTAGTTAGTTAGTTAGTAGTTAGTTAGTTAGTTAGTAGTTAGTTAGTTAGTTAGTTAGTTAGTTAGTAGTTAGTTAGTTAGTTAGTAGTTAGTTAGTTAGTTAGTTAGTTAGTTAGTTAGTTAGTTAGTTAGTTAGTTAGTTAGTTAGTTAGTTAGTTAGTTAGTTAGTTAGTTAGTTAGTTAGTAGTTAGTTAGTTAGTTAGTTAGTTAGTTAGTTAGTAGTTAGTTAGTTAGTTAGTTAGTTAGTTAGTTAGTTAGTTAGTTAGTTAGTTAGTTAGTTAGTTAGTTAGTTAGTTAGTTAGTTAGTTAGTTAGTTAGTTAGTTAGTTAGTTAGTTAGTTAGTAGTTAGTTAGTTAGTTAGTTAGTTAGTTAGTTAGTTAGTTGGTTTGATAATATGACAGTTCCTGAGTACATCTGCTCGTATCTTAAATAAATTTCCGAGGATTGGAAAGCTATTTTATTTACAAATTTGTTTCAAAAATTATTTTTCGAAAAAAGGGTTGCAAAACGTTTTTATGTTTATTGTGTAAAATTGCCAACATTTCCATATTTTAAATTAAGAAAAATATACAATTTCTTACTACAACAAATTGCTACCTACAACATAAAGAAACTCCAAAAATTATTCATTAATCCAAAAACATTTTATTATACACATACTTTAACGTTTCTTAAATTGAAATTGAAATCATTATTAAAAACTTTATTAAATTAGCCAATTCTTATCAGTCCTGTGTTCTCATTCTCTTTTCATTCTACATTCATTTCAAAGGAAATAAAATAAAACTTTATTTTAACCCAAAAGTAAAAGAGAAGGCAAAGAAAAAAAAAATACCAAAACTAAATAGGAAAGCAGGAAACTTTAGTCAATTTTAACTTAAGGTTTTATACTATTACAACAAATAAAATGTTATATTGTAAGTGCAACAACAACAACAACAAGACATGTTGCTATAAACTTCAATGTTCCTAAGGGTAAAAGTTTTTCATTTATTTATTTTTTCTCTGTTCGTGTTTGCTGCTTTATTACAACATCATCTTACTACTTACTACTACAACGCTTTAAACAACTTTTTATGAAAAAATTACAAATAGTACATGAGTTAAATTAAGATCTACTTTCGCTGTGTGCGAAGCGAATAAAAAAATATAATTTCTATAAATTTTTATTAATAAAAAAAAAAGAAATATATGATGAAATTTTTTGCGAAATCCTAAAGCTAAAGAAACGCTTAATAAGTGTATTTATGCATACAATAAAAGTTCAACAACTTTGTTTTTTGCTGTTGGTTAAAGTAAATGGCGTTAGTTTTGTGCTTTTTTGTAAGAATCCCTTTCTCCCCAATTGAACTTATTTTCATGTAGCTTTTTATACCCTACATCTCTATAAAGAGCAGGGTATTCTGGGTTTCTTTTTTGATTAAGTTATATCCGTCTGTCCGTTCATCTGTATGTACATATGTCTGTCCTTCCATTTGTCCGTCTTTCTGTATGTCTATCCATCTGTCCCTTTTTAATATTCTCCTACTGATGTAGAGTATCATATGGTCGACCATGTTTTACTAATAAAGTTTTTCGCTTTCTTGAATATTACATTTTTAACGCGCCAAAGCAAGAACTCTCTTTCAGCGAGAGTTTAAGGGCTGTAGAGTTAAAAGATTATGACGGTTTGTAATGTGTGTTACAAAACTGACAGATAAAGTGTTGGCATTGAGGGTTAAAGAAACTAAGTGTTTTATTAGCATAATTTCTTTTGCTATTGTAGGGCTAAAAGTATTCCTTTTTCCTGTATTTTTACATAAAAATTAATGACATCAATAGAGTTAAATAAATTCAGCATTTTTATGGCATAAATATGAATTGTATTTGAAACGTGTAAAAACAATTAAAACTTGTTATTGTTGGGTATTAATGAAAAAAAAAGATATTGGAATAAAATCGTTCAAAAGCTGTGGGTTTTAAACCTTTAAAAAACATGCTTTTATGTTCAGGTATTTTATTGTTAATTTTATTTATTAAGAATGCTATACGTCAATACTGTTCCCCCAAGCAGCTCTTACTGCTTTTAGTCCATTCAATAGATACCCAGCAAAAGCATGGTAATGATTTGTATTTACTAAAGAACTTACCTTTTAGTGACTGCACAATACTGCCTGTATGACTTAGAAGGAGTTTAGTAATGACTTACTATATGCATTAAACTATATAGTTATTTATCACAACCAATAGTAGGCATATCCTTGTAGACTATTATTCATCTCTCGAAAACAAAATTACTTACATAACTCTTTAGTGAGCACTTATCTAACACCTTATTTATAAGCTATAGTGGTAAATACTTGGCTCCAATGTCATCACCATATATAAATAATGTCAAAGTTTTTGCTGGGTATATTTAACGTTTTTCTTTTTTTTTTATTTATATATACAGCTTAAAAGCTTATTGAAGGTTGTTGATTTTTTGCATATTTGCAATATTATAATACCCTACAACAGGCCAATAGGAGGGTTAATTGTTAAGAGATCCCAAGCGAACTTTTAACAGAAATATTTTAAATTGTTACACTTTAAAATATTTAAATATTTACTTTGTAATAGTTCAACATTTGTATAGCAACATGTTGCCTAACATATTTTGTATTAAAAATGTGTAAAATCAAATATTTTATGAAATTTATATTTTTTAACATTATGTTGTTGTTTTGGAAATTGGTCCATAACTCCTTTAATTATATAACGATTTTGTTGGTTTTATATAACGAACTTTCCGAAAACTTATCCTATAGACTAAGTGAAAATTTGGAGTCCAAAGATAATTTGGGATCTTCAAAAAATTTATATCAGTAAACAGAAGGACAGACAGACGGATAGAAACAGAAGGACAGACAGGCTGTTAAAGAGACAGACGGACGTATAGACAGACAGCTATATGACAGTTAAAGCTTTAACGATTTCGCTATCTGAAAGTATATACAGAATTTTATATTTGAGTTTTAACAAGTTTGCTGGCAACATGTTACTAAGTTAAATTTTTAATTTAGTTTAATAATCTTTAAAATTTTACTTGTTTTTTTTTAGACAGAAATAAACACTTTCCGTTTGTTATTTTGTAAACTTGTTGCTGGCAACATGTTGACAAACTTATGTTTACTTTAATGAAAATATAAACATTATAATTAAATTTGTTTAAAAGAAATATTATCAAAAATTTTGTTAGTTCCAGGAAAAACAAAGAAGTATTAAAAATTTTCAATTTTTTTAGAATATATTGTTGGCAACATGTTGCCAGACATAGTCTTTGTTAAATTATTTTAATTGTATTGATGAAATGTATAGAAGTTATCATGTAGTAATTATTGTCATAACTGGCAACATGTTTGTTAGGTTGTAAAATGGCTAGCAACAATGTTGCTGAAGTAAATATTATCTATTTTTATAATCTTATAATTGAGAGATTTACCTTTAGTTGTTATTGTATTAAAAAGTGCTTTAAATGTTTATTTGAAAATGTGTTTAGCAAAATGTTGCTAGAAAACTAATTGGTTTGGTATTAACATGTTGCTAGCGATATGACATAATACTAATTCTAATTGACTTAATTGTTGTGTACAGATTGAAAATTTTCATTTATTGTTGTTGTTATAATATTTTGTTCTAAAAAATTTTGTTTAGCAACATGTTGAGGAAAATAATCTTTAAACAAATTAAGGGAAAAAATAATAGAAAACTTAATATATTACAATTACAACTCCACTTCGATCAACAGTTTAGTTTTGAAACAGTTCTGTCATCATAATATAGTTTGCAACATGTTGCTGAAGGAATTATTTAAAATTTCCTTCAACTACCTCTCTTAAAAAACTAAGATATTGTATAAAAAAATTAGAGAACCATATATGCTTCATGTTTTTTATATTTTGTTTAGCAACATGTTGAGGAAAGTATGCTTAAAACAAAGTAAAGTAAAACAGTTCGATATTTACAATCAAATAATGAAATACTTAACATTTACAACTTTTACATGTTGGCAACAGTTCTATTTAAAAAAGTTGCCAGCAACATGTTGCTAAGAGTATATTTAATGTTGCTTTCAATAGTATTTTATATAAAAAAATCTAATTAAAGAAAATCAAATAAAGATTTTATTTGACAATGTTGCCGGCAACATTTTTTTAAACTTGTATGCTGGTTAAGCAACATAAAACAATTTCCTTTCACTAAATAGCTCTTGATAAAGTTTACTTACACTGCAATTAATTGCTCTACTTCGTTTTGATATAAACATTTGTATTTTAATTCTTTAAACAAACTTTTTTTTTTTGTTATTTAAATAAACTTTTTTTCTTAACTGTTGTTGCTTATTGCTGTTGGCAAAACTTACATAGTTTTATTTAACCAACAACATGTTAAAAAATGCAAAAACAGTATTATTTTTTATTTAACTTGTCCGTCCTTATAGCCAACCAACAATCCATCGAATTATACATAACATACATACATCCATATGTATATGACTGTTCGGCATTTCGATTTATCTGTCAACATTTTCAAGTCAATGAACTTTTAGTTTGTTAGTTTAAGTATTTATCCAAAGTGCTGTCATTTACTTTTATTTTTTTTGTACATATTTTTTGTTCATTTATTTATTTCTATATAAATGTTTGTTTATAGTTATATATATTTTTTTTGTTAAATGCTTAATCCATCAAAGTAAATAGACTATTTGCAACTTTCATTATATATACATACACTTTTACTCACTTAATAAACACACACACATACTAAATACTCTCATACTTGAATGTTGAAGTCTGTCTGTCTGTTTTCAAAGTATAAAAAATGTTATTCATTTTAATAGAAAAACAAAAAAAACATCCACTCCTTTAAACATCACCCATCAACAATCGCTGTTTTATAGTGTTTTTTTTGTGCTGATGATGATGTGACAGTCTAAACAAAAGATGTACTTTTGCTGTTTATTTGCCAAAACATTATTGAAACGTGTTAATTTTTATATACACATACTAATTTTTAAGGTTTCTCTGGGTTTTTTTCTTTTTTGCAAACTTTATGTTTCATATAGCAATGAAATAGTAATGCTAATTAGTTAACTATTTAATGATTGTAAACATAATGTTATAGGCAGCATGTTGCTTTGAACATGAACACTTTACAACATGTTTTTTCAAAGCTTGCAACATTGTTGTTCTCAAACTTTGTATTATTTTTAGGATTTTGTTTTAACTAATAGTTAATATTCAATGATTTCAAACATAAAGTACATAGCAACATGTTGCTATGAACATGCTCGCAACTATGTTCCCTAAACCTTGAAATACTTTTCAACATGTTCTTCAAGTTCGCAACATTGCTGTCACCAACATCGATTTATTAAATGAATCATTACGTTTCTAATGATTGCAAAAATTAAAGAGCAACATGTTGCTATAAACATGAACTCTTTTAAACAAGTTCCTTATGCTAGCAACATTGTTGTTGTCCTGAACATTATATCATTAACGGAATTATATTTACAGTACGCTAAACACATTTAACTAATAAATGTTTAGAGATTACAAATGTGTAAAATCAACATGTTGCTATAAACAAAAAAGTACTTTCAACATGTTCTTTATGTTCACAACATTGTTGTCTTTAACATTGTATTATTTTCGTTACATTAATATAAATTCCATAATTAAATAGTTAAATATTAACTGATTAAAGAGCAACATGTTGCTGTAAACATGATTACTTTTAAACATGTTCCGTATGATAGCAACAATGTTGCCCTCAGCATTATATTATTTTTGAAATGATGTTATCAGTTCCTTAAACGAATAGTTAAATGGTTAATGATTGCAAATATGAAAGTGCAAGATGTTGCTATGAATACTTTCAAACATGTTGTTCATGTTCGCAACATTGTTGTTTTCAACAATAACATGTTGCTGGTGAACTTTTCTAAAGTAGTTCTAAAAGCATTTTGCATGCATTGGTAGAAGAAAATATAAGTTCTTGCAATGTGGCGATCTTTGGACTTGACTCCTTAAGGTATCCTGCAGTTGCTAATGATGCTGTGGCCACCATCATTGTTACTTCGCTATACAAGCTGTCTTTCCAATGGTCAACTTTCTTGTTTTGAAGAATACTGCTAATGAATCTGTGGGCACCGTTGTTAATGTCCTCATCGAGGCTGTTGGTTAGTGCATACCAAAGATCGTTGACTCTCTTTTAGCTTTTCAACTTTGTTGGGGGCTTATTTTCAGACACTCTTTCTTTCTTTCGAGGTTGATTTGGTCGAAGTTCATGTCTTCGCACTAGCTTGCTTGTCATTGTCAACCTCACTCGCAGACTGATTTGCCTCAGAAGCTGAGAGACAGTTCGATATACCATTTGCAAAGACCTGAAATTGACCATCCTGTTATATACCCCAGATATCCATTTGTGCCGGTCATTCAAGCCTTCCACCATTCGCCCAACTACATCTTTGTACGAACTAGATATGATGTTGTTGTTATTATCATCTGACTATTCTGAATCACAATATTAAAAGCCTAAAGTTGTTTTGAGCTCTCCTCGAGTACATTGGTGAAATAGAACCTCTAGATTTTTCCAAGCTGTACACTTGGCACATTGTCTGTCACGGAGTCCCAAGTAGTCACTTCTGCAGTAGTCTGTTGCTCACTATTGCTAGATGAATAAGATGCATGACTCTCGAGTAGATCAACACTGGGTTATGTAGGCCCAGATACCCACTTCTCTTACGCTTGCAGGACAAAAAGCACACATGACTCCCGAGAACATCAACACTTGTCACTGTACTGTTCAATGTTATAATTTTTTGTTTACATTAACTGTTTGTTTGTCAACATGTTGCCTGCAACACCATTTGTGAAATAACAATCAGAAGTTGTTAATTACCTTTAATAAACAACTTAAATTATAATGTTTTTGAAACTTAATAGAAAATATCGTTAAGCAACATGTTGCCAGCAACAAAATTTTAAAATAACAAAGAGAAAATGTAAATTTTTGTAAAAAAACGACTTAAATTATAATAATTAATAAACTAAAATAAAAATTTCGTCTAGCAACATGTTGCCAGCAACAAAATTTTTAAAAAACAGAGAAAATGTAAATTTTTGTAAAAAAAAACAACTTAACTTATAATAATTTTTAAACTAAAATAAAAATTTTGTTTAGCAACATGTTGCTAACAACATATTACAGATACCAAACATAAGATGTAATATTTTAACTTTAAAATTGTATTAAATATTTATATAAAATTTAAAACATTTATTCATTGGCAACATGTGTAGCAACATTTCATTACCAAGTTTAGCAACACTAAGCTTTAAGCTATTTTATTTTTACTTTCAGTAAAATTAGAATTTTAATGCTTTAATATATTTAAAACTCAATTTTAAACAAAAACAAATAAAAATGTTTTGCAACATGTTACATAATATTAATTTTATAATTTTTTCTTGTTTTATATTTTAATATACACAAACAATTTTCTTTAATATTTATGCCATAAAGAAACAGTTTTTTTCTCTTTTCTATATTAATAAATTTCCATTTAAAATGCTTTTAAAATGTTGACAAGCAACATGATTTTCTTTATATATATATAAAACACACACACACCAAGACAGACGGAAGGACGGACAGACGGACGGACAGACAGACATTTCAGCACAATATAATATAAACAGCATTAAGCAGGACATCCTTAGAATTATAAATTTTAACTTATATATAGCAAGCAGCAGCAACAAGAACAACAATATTTAAATAGGAAAACCATAAATTTATGTTAAAACATAAAAATGTTTTAACATTAACATATAAATTTAAAAAATAAACTCTAGACACACTTTTTCCCTACTCTCTGAAGCTTTTAAAACAGCAATCACACTATTTTAACTTTTGGTAACAAAAAAAAAGGAAAACCCCCTAAAAAAACTGCATAAAACATAGATAAAAGGAGGCAAGGAAAATAAAACTAAAAGGAGCCTACTCTGACGACAACGACGACAGTGACAACAGTTTGTAGACTTTAGCGTAACGGAAATACTTGTATGCCAAATACTGGCATCGAACAAAAAAAAAAAAAAAAATTACAACATACTAAAAGGCATCTTCTAAAATATGGCAAAAAAAAAAACGTAAGCATAAATTCCTAATTTTTTTTTTCTGCAACTTTTTGCTAAATGCCTGTAAAATATTGTACAAAAAAACTAAAAGACAAGAGTGAATAAAAAAATCGAAACAGGAACGGAAATGCCAAAAAATTTATAAAAATTTTGTTTTTTTTTTCAACTGACTTTTTCTTATGAATTTTACGTATTTTGCCAAACGAGTAACGAAGCAAAGAAACCCCAAAAAATGAATGCAAAACTAATCAAATACAAGCAGGAAAAATAAAGAAATTCGTTTATAAAATTTACAATTTTCTACAGCAACAAAAACAAATTTATGAACAATTTAACATAAACTAACAAGAAAACAACATGGCAGTCAGGCATGCGAAAAGACACAACAGCAGAGAGTCAGTCTTATTCTAAAAATCAAAATTCAAAAGAAGTTTTATTTTAGGGGTTTTTTCCCCTTCATTCCAAAGGGAACAATAAGATTGATTAGCTTTAAAAAACAGGACTGTAACAGCTTAAACACAACTACACATACATACATATTAGCTTAGGCATTACTATGTTTATAAACATTATTTGCCTTTACTCTGGCTCCTACTAAACATGATATGCTATTGAAGAACATGTTGCCAACATCATCTCATTTTTAATATAAAGCTAAATCATTATTATTTGATTAATTGGCTTTTTATAACCTTGTTTTCTTTACAATTGTCTTAGCAACATGTTGCTATTGCTGTCCATGGCTAAAACCATAAACGAAATTGCTGTTTATATATTAAAAATTTTATATTAAAGAAATTCCTAAAAAATTTTATTAAAATATTTAATATATTTTTCGTATTTTGAGTTGTAGAAGCTTAGGCAACATGTTGCTAGCAACATTAATATTATTTAATAAAATTTTTAAACATTTTTAGCAAAATTGTTGTTATTTTAACACTAAAACATAAAAATTTTATTGAACAAATGTTGTTGAGTTTTAAAACAAGATACAAAAATTCTACACAACATGTTGCTAACAAATATCTTTTCATAAGTATTTTTATACTATTGTCTTTACGTTTATTTATTTTTAGTGAATTAAATATCTATTTCTTTAGTTTATTTCCCCAAGTTTGTTTTCATCAACATTTAAGTCAACATGTTGCTAGCAGCAAAATTTAAAGCAAATTCTACTTACAAATGTTGATATTAACTGTTTTTTTAAATGATTAGTTAATAATGTAGATCAGACAACTGGATGTTATATCTGATATAACATTACTCTTAAAGTTTTTGGATCTAAATTCGTTAAAGTCTTGACAATGCCTCGGAGAGTGTTCATTCCTCCCGGAAACTTGTGTTTTGATCTTGTGGACGCTTTCGGGGTTTTAAATGTAGATCCTAAAGCCCGTTTTATCTCTCAGCTTAGAGGTACATATCTGAGTAGCAGAGAAGGTTTCCATGAGAACAGATATGTCTGATAACCCTCCAATAGGTCGAGTATACACTGTTGACATAACCATCTTTGAGTTATTCGCTAAGATCAGGGTTTTTAATATGGATCCCAAAGCCCATTCTATCTGCTAGCTGAGAGATGTATGTGTTTTGCAAAGACGGTTCCCACGAGAACGGATACGTCTGATAACCCTCCAATAGGTCTCGTTTACACTGATGACATAACCGTCTTTGGGTTATTCTTAATGATAACAGTTGCTGAGCTGTGAGCTCCGTCTCAGCTTAGAGATACATATCTGAGTAGCAGAGAAGGTTCCCACGAGAACGGATACGTTTGATAACCCTCCAATAGGTCTAGTATACACTGATGTCATAACCATTTTTGGGTTATTTGCTAAGATCAGGGTTTTTTAATATGAATCGTAAAGCCCATTCTATCACCCAGCTTAGAGATGTCTGTGTCCCAGAAAAGGTTCGAACGAGAACGGATACGTCTAATAACTCTCCAATAGGTCTAGTATACACTGATGACATAAGCGTCTTTAGGTTATTCGCTAAGATATAACCGTTGCTGGGCTGTGAGCTCCGTTTTATATTTAAAGTACGATGGGCGGAATAGCAAACAATGTTTCAAGGACTTTGATCAACTTAGTGCACATGGCCCAATTAGAACCCAAGCAACATCTACGCTTAACTCCCTATACTGATGACCATCAGTTTGTTAAAGCGTATATTGAAATTGATCCATTTACGCTTTAAAACTAGTGGGTGTATGACTCATGGTTCTCTTACATAGCGTTCAGAATCAATGTTTCTTGTTGGTCTTACTATGTGATCCCGATAATGGTAATTTGGTGGTCGAAAGCTTCTCAATGTTGTCGGCCACCTGCTCCATTATCCTCTCTCTACTTCACACTTGTTGGGATTTGGTATCAAATGTTGTTATCAATTCAAATCTGAACCGTCAACCTCCGAGTTACATATTTGACCTTTAACCCACTATGTTTGTTTATCCCACGTTGGACATTTGATGCACTGTACGCCAATGAAGCCAGGGTACTGTATTTTGCTCGAAATTGCAGGATTTGGAAGGCGACTTTGTATGGGGGCTAGGGTCAAGTGAGACCCGATCATTTAAATTTATATAAAACCGATATTTGCAGATTTTTTTGTAGATTCTATAACATTTAACAGAAATATAATATCAAAAGCCTTATTCGATAATAATGGAATCAATAATTTTCAATATCGATCGTCCTTGGGTCAAAAAAGAACAAAATTTTATCAAATTATCTTGAAAATCGCGATCTGTAGCGTGCGCACAGGGATACACAGGTTTACATGACAGATGGACGGACGGACATAGCTTAATCAACTCAGAAAGTGATTTTGAGCCGATTGCTATACTTTAAGGTGAGTTGGGTAGGACCAATATTTTTCGCCCTTGGGTCCAAAAAGAATCAAATTTTATCAAATTATCTTGAAAATCGCGACCTGTATCGTGCGCACAAGTTTACATGGACACACAGATTTACATGACAGACGGACGGACATAGCTTAATCAATTCAGAAAGTGATTCTGAGCCGATTGCTATACTTTAAGGTGGGGTGAGTAGGACCAAGCACAAACGCTTAATACCCTCCCCAGACGGACGGACATAGCTTAATCAACTCGGAAAGTGATTCTGAGCCGATTGGTATACTTTAAGGTGGGGTTGGAAGGACCAATATTTTTGGGCGTTATAAACCTCAGCACCCTCAACATCACTATAGTTGTGTGGGGTGTAAAAATTTTCTCTATTTTTAGAACAAAAACTTTTAGTACAAAACATTTAATATTTATTTATCGATTATAAAACAGTTACAAATTATATTATAACCTAATTTAACGAGCTGGCTCCATACGCCCCTTGTATTGTAGCAGACAAAAGTCTCTAGTGGGAATCGAACCCATAACCCCTAGACTGACCAACTAGTGCTAAAAATGTAGAAAATATTTGGTACTTTTAACACCCAACTGGTGACTAAGAAATGTTTTAGTACTAAAATTAAGGATGGCTGAACAGTTTTTTTTTTTTTTTTTGATTCCTTTTTCACTTCATTTTCTTACTCAAAATGGTAATTTTTTTATATTAAATTTATTTTCTGTTTGTTGTTCGTTGTCATAAAAAATTATTTCAACTAAATACTATTAGATATCTTTTATTTTTATGTGGTCCCAGTGAAAAAGCCATAATTTAATTTTTATGTTAATCGAATGTCCTTTTTTCTTCTTTTCGAAGTTATTTTTTTTTTTAAACATATTTGGTCCTTAATATGTGCGTTTGAGTGTGTGTGAGTAAGCAATTTACCGCACCAAAGAGAAAACGCATATAAAGATCTGAAGAAAAGGAAAAAAAAATATAATCCCTTTTCTACTCTAAAATCATTTTGGTCATAATCTAATCTTTATATTTGTCTCGTAGAAGCTGCTGTTGTTGTTGGTTGTTGTTGTTATTATTGTTTTTTGGGTAACAAGATTATTTTCATGACTCTACGAGGGGTGTTTGAACTTAAGCTGGCATTTCTTAAGAGGTCTCTAAAGAATTTAGTAAATTGTATTGTTGTATTTAGCTTGTTAACGAGACCTTAACTTTGTTTTTTCCTACCATTCCTTTTAGGGCTAATGTAAAAGACTTATTAGGCAGTTAGGGCGGAAAATATACAGTTAGATACAAAAGTAAACATACATTTTGATATATTTTTTTCAAATTGTTTTAATAATAAAAAAATGTATAGTTCTTAAGGAAAAAACTTAATATGAAATTTAAAAAAATAAAATCTTTTTGTATATTTACTTTTGTATTTAACTGTTTTCTATGTTTAATCATTAATGTAAGTTTACTTTTGGTTTCTCTTTGGTGTGTTGTGTATTTTTCCTTCTTGGTGTTTTTTGCTGGTATTTTTTCAAGGGTTTGTCAAAATCCTCACAAAAAGGCGTTAAATAATTTTTGTGCCATTTTTCTTGTAGCTTTAACTGGGATTTCATCTGATAATTTATGTATACGCAAACTTGAAATTTTTTTCATTTTTTGTTTCCTTTGCTAGTTTTCTAGATAAAGGCAAAAATAAACTTAGTAAATGTTATTTCTAGTTTTTCATTGTTTTATACATATTTAGACAATATCGTTTTTTTTTTTTTTTTTTTTAAATCCAACCTCCCCTTCCCCCTACTCCTGCTAACTAGCAACACCATCACTGTCTTCTTATTGTCCATTTTAGTATTTGGCTTCATTTATCTTACAGCTTACGGACTACATAGTGTTGCTGTTTTTAGCAGCTTTTTTTTTTTTGCTTTGTTACATGTAGTTATTTATATATAAATGGTTATTGTTTGCTATTTTTTGCTGACTTTAGCTTGTCTAAACTGGGTGGTCTGGTTGTTCTTTAATTCTGATGGTACTGGATACAATTTGTTTTCTGTAGTGCTGCTTTCTTTTATCCATTTTGCGGTGTAATATATAGTTTTGTTACCAGTATTTATTTTATGTTTTTTAAGAGTTGGTTTTATATACATTTTTTGTGTCGTAGTTGTTGTTGTTGCCTTTTGGTGAATTTGTTTTAGTTGTAGTGTTTTATTATATTCACTTTATTTGTTTGTGTCTTTTGTTAAAACAAATATGAGTTTATTGTTAAATTGTCTGAGAATTTTTCTCTAGTTTTTTTACATATAAAGTCTTAACATAAATATAAAATGACTTAAAATATCAATATACAGACGCTATGGTCATGTTGTATTACATTTTAGGGAATGCATACACAAGGGTATTTGGTTGGATTTAAAGTTACTGGAATCTAGTTAGCAGGAAAAGCTCCCAAAAGAGATAATATGAAATTAATGATGAATTGAATTAAAAAAACGATGAAGACTGCAGACTAATCTACTATAGACTAATCTACTATAGACTGATCTAAAGTCAAGACTATATACTATTCTATAGTCACGATCACTGTCAAGACTATAGGCTAGTCTATAGTCAAGACTATAGACTATTCTATTCTATAGTCACGAATAGTAATAGAATAGTCTATAGTGCCGACTATAACTAGACTAAACTTTATTCAATACAATAGTCTATTCTATAGTCCGGGCTATAGACTAAACTATAATCAATATTACAAACTATTCTGTAGTCAAAGCTATGGACTATTCTAAAGTCAAGACTATAGACTTAACTATAATTAAGACTATAGTCGACGCTATAGACTATTCTATAGTCAAGACTATAGACTAAACTATAGTCAGGACTATATACTATTCTATAGTCAAGACTATAGACTATTCTAAAGTCAAGATAATAGATTGTTCTATAGTCAAGATAATAGATTATTCTATAGTCAAGATAGTAGATTATTCTGTAGTCAAGAATATTGACTATTCTATAGTCAAGACTATAGACTATTCTATAGTCAAGACTATAGACTATTCTATAGTCAAGACTATAGACTATTCTATAGTCAAGACTATAGACTATTCTATAGTCAAGACTATAGACTATTCTATAGTCAAGACTATAGACTATTCTATAGTCAAGACTATAGACTATTCTATAGTTAAGACTATAGAATATTCTATAGTCAAGACTATAGACTATTCTATAGTTAAGACTATAGACTATTATATAGTCAAGACTATAGACTGTTCTATAGTCAAGACTATATAGACTGTTCTATAGTCAAGACTATGGACTATTCTATAGTCAAGACTATAGACTATTCTATAGTCAAGACTATAGACTATTCTATCGTCAAGACTATAGACTGTTCAATGGTCACGACTATAGACTGCTCTATGGTCAAGACTATAGCCTTCTATAGCAATACTATAGACTGTTCTATGGTCAAGACTATAGACTATTCTATAGTCAAGACTATAGACTGTTCTATGGTCAAGACTATAGACTGTTCTATATTTAAGACTATATACTGTTCTATAGTCAAGACTATAGACTGTTCTATAGTCAATACTATGGACTATTCTAAAGTCAAGATAATAGACTATTCTATAGTCAAGACAATAAATAGACAGTTCTATGGTCAAGACTATATACTGTTCTATATTCAATACTGTTCTAGACTGTTCTATAGTCAAGATTATAGACTGTTCTATAGTCAAGACTATAGACTGTTCTATGGTCAAGACTATAGACTGTTCTATGGTCAAGACTATAGACTGTTCTATGGTCAAGACTATAGACTGTTCTGTGGTCAAGACTATAGACTGTTCTACAGTCAGGACTATAGGCTGTTCTATAGTCAATACTACAGACTATTCCATAGTCAAGACTATATACTATTCTATAGTCAATACTATAGATTATTCTATAGTTAAGACTATAGACTATTCTATAGTCAAGAGTATAGACTATTCTATAGTCAAGACTATGCACTATTCTATAGTCAAGACTATAGACTATTCTATAGTCAAGACTATAGACTATTCTATAGTCAAGACTATAGACTATTCTATAGTCTAGGCTATAGACTATTCTATAGTCAAGGCTATAGACTATTCTATAGTCAAGGATATAGACTATTCTATAGTCAAGGCTATAGACTATTCTATAGTCAAGACTATAAACTATTCTATAGTCAAGGCTATAGACTATTCTATAGTCAAGACTATAAACTATTCTATAGTCAAGCCTATAGACTATTCTATAGTCAAGCCTATAGACTATTCTATATTCAAGACTATAGATTATTCTATTGTCAGGACTATAGACTATTCTATAGTCAAGACTATGGACTTTTCTATAGTCAAGACTATGGACTATTCTATAGTGAAGACTATAGACTATTCTATAGTCAAGACTATAGACTATTTTATAGTCAAGTCTATAGACTATTCTATAGTCAATACCGTAGGCTATTCTATAGTCAAGACTATAGACTGTTCTATAGTCAAGACTATAGACTGTTCTATAGACAAGACTATAGACTGTTCTATAGTCAAGACTATAGACTGTTCTATAGTCAAGACTATAGACTGTTCTATAGTCAAGACTATAGACTGTTCTATAGTCAAGACTATAGACTACTATATAGTCAAGACTATTGATTATTCTACAGTTAAGACTATAGACTATTCTATAGTCAAGCTTATATGTTATTCTATAGTCAAGACTACAGACTATTCTATAGTCAGGACTATGGACTATTCTATAGTCAAGACTGCTTTATAGTCAAGACTTCATAAAGTAAAACTATAACCACCCTAATTTACAAACATTATTTCTTTGTGTGAAATAGTTTTCTGGCAAAGTACTGCTATTTTAAACAATTTATTTGCAAATATTTGTATTTGTATGCGCATATATTTTTTCTTTGCTTGTCATCCTCATCATATGTGTGTAAATGTGTAAGTGTTTCAAAAACATTAATTTTATTTCCTCTGATTTTTTTTTTTGCCGTTTTTAGCCTCATTCATATAAAACACAATTTTTATTTTATTTTCTTTTAAAATATGATTTTAGACGCCTTGTTACATGATGTGTAGCTGTGTATGTACATATTTTGGTTTTCACACATATATACATACGTAAATAGTTATTATAAGATATCCCAGCAGTTTTGACAGATTTAACTTTTATGGACTATAGACTGTGTTGGAAATCTATCTATTTTATGGACTATAAACTAGACTGTAGTCTGATCAAAAACTAGTCTTAGTTGAGGCTATGGATCAGTCTATAGTCAGGGCTATAGACATGTCTTTAGTCTGTACTATAGATCAATATATGGTCTGCGATATAGATCAGTCTGGACTTTAGACCAGTCTATATGTAGTATGACTATAGAACAGTCTATAGTCGGTACTATAGAATAGTCTACAGTCTGGACTATAGAACAGTCTATAGTCTGGACTATGGAGCAGTCTATAATCTGGACTATAGAACAGTCTATGGTCTGGACTATAGAACAGTCTATAGTCTGAACTATAGAACAATCTGGACCATAGTACAGTCTATAGTCTGGACTATAGCCTTGACTATAGACTAGTCTGGACTATATATTAGTCTGCAGATGGGGCTATAGAACAGACTCTTATTAGGACCGGTCTATTATTAGACCAATCTATTGATAGGGCTGCTGAGCAGTCTACAGTCCCGATTATAGATCAGTAGTCGGTGGTACAGACCATTCTATGGTGGTAGCTAGTGAAAACTGTTGTCTGATACATTTACCATTTGGCAAACAACTGGGTTAAGTGTGTGTATTACTAGGATAAAAAAACATAGGAGTTACGAAAAAGAAGTGATTTAGTTTTTAGCTAAAAATTCTGCAGTAGTAAAGTTATTGAAATAGAATTTTTTTGCTGTTGTTGTTTTGTTATGTTTTCTAGTTGTTTATGGAGATAAAACTTAAGACCATAAATATGTATTCAAACAAACATGCAAACAAACACAAATATAAACTCATAAAAAATATATACATTTATTCACTCATACCCAACCAACAATATTGACAATAGAAGGCCGACTCAGAAGTTGTTTCAAAAAAGAAAACTTTAAAATTTTTATTAACATATATTTTCAAAATAAATGTTCAAATTTAACTGCCAACTTTTAAAAGACTTTTCCTATTAACCCGCTTATTATTTTGCTTGTATATTTTTCAAGGATTTAGGGGAACATCCCCGTATTCTGTTCAGTTTCTCCTGCAAAATATCTATCGAATATGTACAATAGATAAAGCAATTGATTTTGATGTGGTTGAGAGAATTTGAATGATGCAGTGATTTTTTTATTATACAATATACATATTTTTTTCTGCAGAGTTTATTTTTCGTTGATTGCCAAAGAAAGTTTAATACACCAAAAAGAAAAAAAAAAAGATTTGTTAAATTAACCCATCTTCTAAGAGTTTTAACATAAAACATACAGCAAACTTCTATCTTTATCTGGGGAATACGTAGGAAGAAGCAAACAAACATACATATGAGTAGAAATGATAAAAAAAACTAACAGAGTGCAAAGAAAAGTTTAAAATCTTTAATAGAAATCCAAAGTGACTTTGTTTGTAAGAACATATTTGTAGAATATTGCTCAAAAGATAAAAGAAGTACACATTTGGAAACTGAATTTAAGCAAACAATGTCAGCAAGGTAAAATTTAAAGTTTTGTTTGCTTAAATCGGGGAAGAATTTAAGAGAATTTTGGCAAAAAGGATTTAAAACATTTAACAAAATTGTCTTCGTAGCTTCATCCTATTTTGCTAGTATTCTCGGATGACTTTGGCCTGTGTAAAGATAGCTTACGTTCTCCTATAGGAACTTATATGCTTCCAATCGTTTAGTGTCTAGTCAGTATGCCTATAAGAAGAAATAGCGAAATTCTTCAAGAACAAAGAAAGAAAACGCTAGGTTTAGTTCTGTTCTAGTTCTGTTCTAGTTCTGTTCTAGTTCTGTTCTAGTTCTGTTCTAGTTCTGTTCTAGTTCTGTTCTAGTTCTGTTCTAGTTCTGTTCTAGTTCTGTTCTAGTTCTGTTCTAGTTCTGTTCTAGTTCTGTTCTAGTTCTGTTCTAGTTCTGTTCTAGTTCTGTTCTGTTCTAGTTCTGTTCTAGTTCTGTTCTAGTTCTTGTTCTAGTTCTGTTCTAGTTTCTGTTCTAGTTCTGTTCTAGTTCTGTTCTAGTTTTGTTCTAGTTTTGTTCTAGTTCTGCTCTAGTTCTGCTCTAGTTCTGTTCTAGTTCTGTTCTAGTTCTGTTCTAGTTCTGTTCTAGTTCTGTTCTAGTTCTGTTCTAGTTCTGTTCTAGTTCTGTTCTAGTTCTGTTCTAGTTCTGTTCTAGTTCTGTTCTAGTTGTTCTAGTTCTGTTCTAGTTCTGTTCTAGTTCTGTTCTAGTTCTGTTAGTTCTAGTGTAGTTCTAGTTAGTTAGTTAGTTAGTTAGTAGTTAGTTAGTTAGTTAGTTAGTTAGTTAGTTAGTTAGTTAGTTAGTTAGTTAGTTAGTTAGTTAGTTAGTTAGTTAGTTAGTTAGTTAGTTAGTTAGTTAGTTAGTTAGTTAGTTAGTTAGTTAGTTAGTTAGTTAGTTAGTTAGTTAGTTAGTTAGTTAGTTAGTTAGTTAGTTAGTTAGTTAGTTAGTTAGTTAGTTAGTTAGTTAGTTAGTTAGTTAGTTAGTTAGTTAGTTAGTTAGTTAGTTAGTTAGTTAGTTAGTTAGTTAGTTAGTTAGTTAGTTAGTTAGTTAGTTAGTTAGTTAGTTAGTTAGTTAGTTAGTTAGTTAGTTAGTTAGTTAGTTAGTTAGTTAGTTAGTTAGTTAGTTAGTTAGTTAGTTAGTTAGTTAGTTAGTTAGTTAGTTAGTTAGTTAGTTAGTAGTTAGTTAGTTAGTTAGTTAGTTAGTTAGTTAGTTAGTTAGTTAGTAGTTAGTTAGTTAGTTAGTTAGTTAGTTAGTTAGTTAGTTAGTTAGTTAGTTAGTTAGTTAGTTAGTAGTTAGTTAGTTAGTTAGTTAGTTAGTTAGTTAGTTAGTTAGTTAGTTAGTTAGTTAGTTAGTTAGTTAGTTAGTTAGTTAGTTAGTTAGTTAGTTAGTTAGTTAGTTAGTTAGTTACATAGAGGGAAAAGGTAATATACACGCCTGGTACCAAATTTACACCAAAGAGTTTATAATTTTTCAATAACATCCGTTGTCAAAGTATATACATACCTACGACAACACTATGTAATGTTACAACGCAACATTGGAACAATTCGTTGTCGAACTCTAAATTTTGTACACATCCGTTGTATAAATGTTAACAAACGTGGTAAGGTCACTATTGGCAACGGACACTATTCGACAACGAATTGTTGCAATGTTGTCAACAGTACATAGTGTTGTTGTACGTATGTATGCACTTCTACAACGGGTGATATTTAAAAATTATAAACAGTTTGTTGTCAATTTGGTACCAGGCGTGTATATTTCTTTTTCCCTCTGAGTAGTTAGTTAGTTATTCAACTCTATTTGTCGTATTCCATTCGA
The DNA here is from genome assembly GCF_015586225.1 of Lucilia sericata. Lineage (NCBI taxonomy): Eukaryota > Metazoa > Arthropoda > Insecta > Diptera > Calliphoridae > Lucilia > Lucilia sericata. Next base: position 77,223 of record NW_023995124.1, on the reverse strand, counting down.
AACTAGGAAATATACTACAACTTAACAAAACGACTTCCCTATTTGCGAGATTAAAGAGATAAGGCTACCTTCATCAAGATTTATTAGTATAAATATTATTTACTTTGTTTGTTTAATTGTTGTGCTCTTTTTTAGTGTTTTACAATATTTAAATATTAAATTTAAATAATAATCATCCGCTAAACGTTTTTTAATAAACCTATTTAAGCATGCTTATTGTCAATTAAAGTTTTAATTAATTTATGTAAATATTTTTTTAATTTTTCTTTATTGAAATTCTATGCCCACCATTTTAACAAAAAAGAAACAAACAATGACAATACTACAATTTTAATTTATTTTATTTTTGTAAAAAAAAAAAACAAAAAACATTGTGTTTCAATCAATGAATAAACAATCACTGTCAAATAGAGATAAATAGAAATACGATATCAGCGAAAAAGGAAGGTATGTCAACAGAAAATGGTTCTTTGAACCGTTAAACAATGCATTTTGAAATTATATCGATTCAAGGTTAATCATAAGATAAAGATAAATTCAAGTTAAAAATATGGTCCTTCGAGCCAAGTATTCTAATGTTTAATCTTACTAAATACATATTTAAGGTCAAACTTCACTACATTTCCCTATTTAATTTTCCAGTTTCTCACTTTATATTAAAAAAAAAATATTCAATAAATTTAAAAAAATTCTACTACTTTCTATGAAAATTTTCAAAACAGTGAAAAATATAGACTATTTGATGCTTGTAGTAAATAAAAACTCAATTTACTTTATAAATCTACAGGAAATTGTATCACATCACAATATAATCCACCAAATAAAAACGATACGAAAAACTAATCTACACTGACAGAAATACACAGACAAGGAGTAGAATTATTTTTCACTGATTTAACAACATAAATAAACTGCTAAAAAAAAAAAAAAAAACATGAAAACGAACATTTGATGTATGATTTCTTGTTTGATTTATCACTATTTTTTCTGTTTTTACTAAAAACATCTTTTGAATTTATATTCTTTGAAGTGTTTGGGAATATTTAGTGCATAAAAAAAATAGGTAACAAAATAAATGTTTTTTTAAATCTAACAAATGAAAATATGATGCTTGATTTGAAAAGTGGAAAAATATAAATACTTTAATGTGTAACCCAATTCTTGTTCAATGTCTGGTTAATAAACTGACAGTTTTCTTAAAACATAATCATTAAATTGGATGTTTTAGTTAATTTCTATCTCATTTCTAGTTCAGTTCTAGTTTAGTTCTAGTTCAGTTCTAGTTCAGTTCTAGTTCAGTTCTAGTTCTCTTCTAGTTCTGTTCTAGTTCAGTTCTAGTTCTCTTCTAGTTCTGTTCTAGTTCTGTTAGAGTTCAGTTCTAGTTCAATTCTAGTTCTGTTCTAGTTCTGTTCTAGTTCAGTTCTAGTTCAGTTCTCGTTCAGTTCTAGTTCAGTTCTAGTTCAGTTCTAGTTCAGTTCTAGTTCAGTTCTAGTTCAGTTCTAGTTCAGTTCTAGTTCAGTTCTAGTTCAGTTCTAGTTCAGTTCTAGTTCAGTTCTAGTTCAGTTCTAGTTCAGTTCTAGTTCAGTTCTAGTTCAGTTCTAGTTCAGTTCTAGTTCAGTTCTAGTTCAGTTCTAGTTCAGTTCTAGTTCAGTTCTAGTTCAGTTCTAGTTCAGTTCTAGTTCAGTTCTAGTTCAGTTCTAGTTCAGTTCTAGTTCAGTTCTAGTTCAGTTCTAGTTCAGTTCTAGTTCAGTTCTAGTTCAGTTCTAGTTCAGTTCTAGTTCAGTTCTAGTTCAGTTCTAGTTCAGTTCTAGTTCAGTTCTAGTTCAGTTCTAGTTCAGTTCTAGTTCAGTTCTAGTTCAGTTCTAGTTCAGTTCTAGTTCAGTTCTAGTTCAGTTCTAGTTCAGTTCTAGTTCAGTTCTAGTTCAGTTCTAGTTCAGTTCTAGTTCAGTTCTAGTTCAGTTCTAGTTCAGTTCTAGTTCAGTTCTAGTTCAGTTCTAGTTCAGTTCTAGTTCAGTTCTAGTTCAGTTCTAGTTCAGTTCTAGTTCAGTTCTAGTTCAGTTCTAGTTCAGTTCTAGTTCAGTTCTAGTTCAGTTCTAGTTCAGTTCTAGTTCAGTTCTAGTTCAGTTCTAGTTCAGTCTAGTTCAGTTCTAGTTCAGTTCTAGTTCAAATTCAGTTCAGTTCTAGTTCTGTTCTTGTTCAGTTCTAGTTCAGTTGAAGTTCAGTTCTAGTTCAGTTCTAGTTCAGTTCTAGTTCAGTTCTAGTTCAGTTCTAGTTCAGTTCTAGTTCAGTTTAGTTCAGTTCTAGTTCAGTTCTAGTTCAGTTCTAGTTCAGTTCTAGTTCAGTTCTAGTTCAGTTCTAGTTCAGTTCTAGTTCAGTTCTAGTTCAGTTCTAGTTCAATGTCTGGTTAATAAACTGACAGTTTTCTTAAAACATAATCATTAAATTGGATGTTTTTAGTTAATTTCTATCTCATTTCTAGTTCAGTTCTAGTTTAGTTCTAGTTCAGTTCTAGTTCAGTTCTAGTTCAGTTCTAGTTCAGTTCTAGTTCTCTTCTAGTTCTGTTCTAGTTCAGTTCTAGTTCTCTTCTAGTTCTGTTCTAGTTCTGTTAGAGTTCAGTTCTAGTTCAATTCTAGTTCTGTTCTAGTTCAGTTCTAGTTCAGTTCTCGTTCAGTTCTAGTTCAGTTCTAGTTCAGTTCTAGTTCAGTTCTAGTTCAGTTCTAGTTCAGTTCTAGTTCAGTTCTAGTTCAGTTCTAGTTCAGTTCTAGTTCAGTTCTAGTTCAGTTCTAGTTCAGTTCTAGTTCAGTTCTAGTTCAGTTCTAGTTCAGTTCTAGTTCAGTTCTAGTTCAGTTCTAGTTCAGTTCTAGTTCAGTTCTAGTTCAGTTCTAGTTCAGTTCTAGTTCAGTTCTAGTTCAGTTCTAGTTCAGTTCTAGTTCAGTTCTAGTTCAGTTCTAGTTCAGTTCTAGTTCAGTTCTAGTTCAGTTCTAGTTCAGTTCTAGTTCAGTTCTAGTTCAGTTCTAGTTCAGTTCTAGTTCAGTTCTAGTTCAGTTCTAGTTCAGTTCTAGTTCAGTTCTAGTTCAGTTCTAGTTCAGTTCTAGTTCAGTTCTAGTTCAGTTCTAGTTCAGTTCTAGTTCAGTTCAGTTCTAGTTTAGTTCTAGTTCAGTTCTAGTTCAGTTCTAGTTCAGTTCTAGTTCAGTTCTAGTTCTGTTCTAGTTCAGTTCTAGTTCAGTTCTAGTTCAGTTCTAGTTCAGTTCTAGTTCAGTTCTAGTTCAGTTCTAGTTCAGTTCTAGTTCAGTTCTAGTTCAGTTCTAGTTCAGTTCTAGTTCAGTTCTAGTTCAGTTCTAGTTCAGTTCAGTTCTAGTTCTAGTTCAGTTCTAGTTCAGTTCTAGTTCAGTTCTAGTTCAGTTCTAGTTCAGTTCTAGTTCAGTTCTAGTTCAGTTCTAATTCAGTTCTAGTTCAGTTCTAGTTCAGTTCTAGTTCAGTTCTAGTTCAGTTCTAGTTCAGTTCTAGTTTAGTTCTAGTTCAGTTCTAGTTCAGTTCTAGTTCAGTTCTAGTTCTGTTCTAGTTCTGTTCTAGTTCAGTTCTAGTTCAGTTCTAGTTCAATTCGAGTTCTGTTCTAGTTCTGTTCTAGTTCAGTTCTAGTTCAGTTCTAGTTCAATTCGAGTTCTGTTCTAGTTCTGTTCTAGTTCTGTTCCAGTTCTGTTCTAGTTCTGTTCTAGTTCTGTTCTAGTTCTGTTCTAGTTCTGTTCTAGTTCTGTTCTAGTTCTGTTCTAGTTCTGTTCTAGTTCTGTTCTGTTCTGTTCTAGTTCTGTTCTAGTTCTGTTCTAGTTCTGTTCTGTTCTAGTTCTGTTCTAGTTCTGTTCTAGTTCTGTTCTAGTTCTGTTCTAGTTCTGTTCCAGTTCTGTTCTAGTTCTGTTCTAGTTCTGTTCTAGTTCTGTTCTAGTTCTGTTCTAGTTCTGTTCTAGTTCTGTCCTAGTTCTGTTCTAGTTCTGTTCTAGTTCTGTTCTAGTTCTTTTCTAGTTCTGTTCTAGTTCTGTTCTAGTTCTGTTCTAGTTCTGTTCTAGTTCTTTGCTAGTTCTGTTCTAGTTCTTTGCTAGTTCTGTTCTAGTTCTGTTCTAGTTCTTTCTAGTTCTGTTCTAGTTCTGTTCTAGTTCTGTTCTAGTTCTTTTCTAGTTCTGTTCTAGTTCTGTTCTAGTTCTGTTCTAGTTCTGTTCTAGTTCTGTTTTAGTTCAGTTCTAGTTCAGTTCTAGTTCAGTTCTAGTTCTGTTATGGTCCTTCACACCCAAACACCGCTAAATTTTAAATAAGAATATTCATCAATTTTTAGAAATCATCCTTTTTTTCTTAAGTACAAGTAAAAAAACTATTTTTCGAAAATCAATTTCATATTTAAATCAAAAATCACATCAATAATTACAATAAACCGCATTTGATTGTCACTATTTTTTCCTACAACATTTTGCAGGCATGTATGCTGTTGACAACACTGAAAGTAACATACAGGGATTATTGAAATGTCCATGACATTTAATAAAGGGAAATATTTTCACCGTAGTTTACATGCAAAAAAGACACACATAAATCATATAAATCTGCAAATAAACAGTGCTATAAAGGAATGGGAAAATAAAGAAGAAATGCTAAATTTCGGCCAGTTAATGGCAGACCAAATGTTCGGTCTGTAACGACAAAATGTGAAAATCTGTCGATATTGGGTGTATTATTAAAAAATTATTAAGAAAAATATATTTATTCCTTTCAATACTGTCTTTTAAAGTGAAAATTTTTAATTTCTACAATTTCGAAACTATTTCAAAAATGATAATTTAGTGTGAAAGACAAGAAGAAATAATCAAAAAATAAATTTTTATATTGGAACATTTTATAATACCAGCATGACATTTACAGACAACCGTACAGTATAACCACAGACTGTAACAATAAACCAGGAAAAAAAACGGAAATCAATTCAGGCAATTTTTCAAACAAATCATATTAAAGATTATTACATGTTGCCACAAATATCGAACAAAGTCTATATACATACAAACATACATCTATGAAGTCTATACCCATAACCCCTTTTAGCAAAACTGACCAAATTTTATTAGAATTGAGTGAACAAAAAAAAGAAAGAAACGTGCATATGCATAATTTGTACTTCCTTCCCCCTCTCGATATTCCACTTCAGATTTAAATGGGTGGGTCCAGTGTAATTTATGCCATATTTGTAATGTAATGTTTTGTTGCTTGCAACAGCATGTAAACGTGGTCAAAACACTACTAACTAACACCACTAGTACATACGAATGCAACATAGACACTCTGGTGGCATGAATGAATTGTTATTTGCTTTTACATTCAGGCATTTAACGGGTATTTAGTTTCTAACACAACACATTCTGTTTTGGCCTAAAGTATTAACGGCCAAAATGGTCAACTGAATTGGATGGAGGATGCTCTGCTGCACACATTGTTAGCTTTTACAATAGTTTTAGTTGATTTTGTTTTTTTCTTTTTGTTGTATTATTTGCATACATATTTTTGTGGCTTAAAAATTGAGTCTAAATGTGATAAATATTGGTAAATTGTTTAATTTTCCATTGTAGATTTTACTCGTTAACAATATTAATTTAAATAAACTGTTCCAAGTGCGTTCCAATGTTGTTAATGATTGCAGTGCACGCATTTGGTTAGCACTCTTTGGCTGGTTAGTTGGTTGGTTGACTGGCTCAATGACGGCTGGAGTTCATGGTCTAGTAGTAAAATGCATATTAAATCTAATTATGGTTATAAAATGGGTTTGGAAGAAAGTCCTTAATTTAGTATAACGTGACAAGTAAAATAAATAAAGTGTTAAAGGAAAAATTATAGAATAAAGATAATTTTGTACACGGATTTGTTTAATATGTAGGTGATAATTTGTTTTCACTTAAGTGCTTGTCAGTTCTAGTTCAGTTCAAGATCAGTTCTAGTTCAGTTCTAGTTCAGTTCTAGTTCAGTTCTAGTTCAGTTCTACTTCAGTTCTAGTTCAGTTCTAGTTCAGTTCAAGTAGTAGTTCTAGTTCAGTTCTAGTTCAGTTCTAGTTCAGTTCTAGTTCAGTTCTAGTTCAGTTCTAGTTCAGTTCTAGTTCAGTTCTAGTTCAGTTCTAGTTCAGTTCTAGTTCAGTTCTAGTTCAGTTCTAGTTCAGTTCTAGTTCAGTTCTAGTTCAGTTCTAGTTCAGTTCTAGTTCAGTTCTAGTTCAGTTCTAGTTCAGTTCTAGTTCAGTTCTAGTTCAGTTCTAGTTCAGTTCTAGTTCAGTTCTAGTTCAGTTCTAGTTCAGTTCTAGTTCAGTTCTAGTTCAGTTCTAGTTCAGTTCTAGTTCAGTTCTAGTTCAGTTCTAGTTCAGTTCTAGTTCAGTTCTAGTTCAGTTCTAGTTCAGTTCTAGTTCAGTTCTAGTTCAGTTCTAGTTCAGTTCTAGTTCAGTTCTAGTTCAGTTCTAGTTCAGTTCTAGTTCAGTTCTAGTTCAGTTCTAGTTCAGTTCTAGTTCAGTTCTAGTTCAGTTCTAGTTCAGTTCTAGTTCAGTTCTAGTTCAGTTCTAGTTCAGTTAGTTCAGTTCTAGTTCAGTTCTAGTTCAGTTCTAGTTCAGTTCTAGTTCAGTTCTAGTTCAGTTCTAGTTCAGTTCTAGTTCAGTTCTAGTTCAGTTCTAGTTCAGTTCTAGTTCAGTTCTAGTTCAGTTCTAGTTCAGTTCTAGTTCAGTTCTAGTTCAGTTCTAGTTCAGTTCTAGTTCAGTTCTAGTTCAGTTCTAGTTCAGTTCTAGTTCAGTTCTAGTTCAGTTCTAGTTCAGTTCTAGTTTCAGTTCTAGTCAGTTCTAGTTTAGTTCTAATTCAGTTCTAGTTCAGTTCTAGTTCAGTTCTAGTTTAGTTCTAGTTCAGTTCAGTTCTAGTTCAGTTCTAGTTCTGTTCTAGTTCTATTGTGGTTCTGTTCTAGTTCTGTTTTAGTTTTATTATAGTTCTGTTCTAGTTCTGTTCTAGTTCTGTTCTAGTTTTGTTCTAGTTCTGTTCTAGTTCTGTTCTAGTTCTGTTCTAGTTCTGTTCTAGTTCTGTTCTAGTTCTGTTCTAGTTCTGTTCTAGTTCTGTTCTAGTTCTGTTCTAGTTCTGTTCTAGTTCTGTTCTAGTTCTGTTCTAGTTCTTTTCTAGTTCTGTTCTAGTTCTGTTCTAGTTCTGTTCTAGTTATGTTTTAGTTTTATTATAGTTCTGTTCTAGTTCTCTTCTAGTTCTGTTCTAGTTCTGTTCAGTTCTGTTCTAGTTCTGTTCTAGTTCTGTCTAGTTCTGTTCTATTTCTGTTCTATTTCTGTTCTATTTCTGTTCTAGTTCTGTTCTAGTTCTGTTCTAGTTATGTTCTAGTTCTGTTCTAGTTCTAGTTCTGTTCTAGTTCTGTTCTAGTTCTGTTCTAGTTCTGTTCTAGTTCTGTTCTAGTTCTGTTCTAGTTCTGTTCTAGTTCTGTTCTAGTTCTGTTCTAGTTCTGTTCTAGTTCTGTTCTAGTTCTGTTCTAGTTCTGTTCTAGTTCTGTTCTAGTTCTGTTCTAGTTCTGTTCTAGTTCAGTTCTAGTTCTGTTCTGTTCTAGTTCTGTTCTAGTTCTGTTCTAGTTCTGTTCTAGTTCTGTTCTAGTTCTGTTCTAGTTCTGTTCTAGTTCTATTCTAGTTCTGTTCTAGTTCAGTTCTAGTTCAGTTCCAGTTCAGTTCTAGTTCAGTTCTAGTTCTGTTCTAGTTCTATTCTAGTTCGGTTCTAGTTCTATTCTGTTCTTGTTCTGTTCGGGTTCTGTTCTAGTTCTTTTCGAGTTCTGTTCTGGTTCTGTTCTAGTTCTATTCTGTTCTAGTTCAGTTTTTGTTCTCTCTCTCAATAAAAAATTACGCAAACTATAATTAGTTTTGCTCTTCGCTGTTGTTATGCGTAGTGCTTAAATATTTAAAAATGTTATATTGTTCGGAGTGTGGTTTTAATTGGAAAATATGTTGTAAATATTAGAAAACCACTGGCAACAACAACAACATTAAAATCATATTAAAAATTTGGTAAGAAGAAAATACCAAAAATAATTGTGAAATTTTTAGAAACCGCTTAATTCAAACTCATTATGAAAAAATATGGTTGGTCTGCAGGGGGCACAAATAAAGTAGGTACATATAAGCATTATATTAGACGTTTCGAAAGTTGCCCAAAGTTGTTTCAATTTCCAACAATTTCCTTTAAATTCTAAATATTTAGCAATTGTTCCCCTTATGAGAATTACTTCGTACTTTATTAAAAATTCATATTTTTCTGCAAATAAAGCAAAATAGAATCCATTTTACTTACTTGTTCAACAAAGAAATAAAAATGTTTTATATGATATTCAACAAAAATACTAAAATCCCTATTTTTCTATTTGATGACCATTTACATGTTGTAGTCTCTTATAAATCCATTTAAAAGCAAAACATGTTCAAACACCCCAATTCAAATACATAGTCCCTAAAATACACAGAAAGGAAATGCAGGGGTTTCAAAAATACAATAGCAAATTTTATTTTGAAAACTAAAGGAATAAAAACAAGCTTAGAGCTATGGAAAAAAATATTATATTTGCAAAAAAAAAAAAAAAAACTAAAAACGTATCAAATAGTATGCGCTAGCAAACAAATTTTGTATAAATATTTAATATCATTTGTTCTGAATCATATTTCAAAACTTCAACTGCATGCCACATGCTGCAAATTTTTGTATTTATCTATAGAAAAATCTACAAATACTCCAGTGATGAATACCCTCCATAAACTGTTAATTTATGAGTTTGATTCTATTACAATTTGTTCCACTAAATAGAATTTTTTAACCCGAATACATTTTGCACTCCAATAGATGAGAGTTTAGTTACATTTTGCACTAAAATGTATCAATTCATTTTGTTACTGTTAAACGTTTAAAACTATAGAACGATATAGTATTTTTTTGGTAGAATATAATACTTTTAAGGGTCTGTAGCTGTGAATCCGATTGGTGTATCAATCATTGAATATTTCTTTTTATTTATCAAACAAAATTTCATTATAAATGAAAGAAAACCACAGGGTAGATTTTTGTTTTGTTTAAAAATTTATTAGTTTTGCATATTCTGGTTTAGTTTTACTGAAATACGCAAGATTTTATTAATTTTTTTAACAAGAAATAATATTTTAATTTATGGTTCTTCCACCAAATTGATTTCGTTAAAAATTTTTATCAAACGTCTAGCAAAGAAAGCAGAATTCAACACTATTGCCCTTTTTAATTTTACTTTATTTCTAGTTCAGTTCTACTTCAGTTCTAGTATAGTTCTAGTATAGTTCTAGCGCAGTTCTAGTTCAGTTCTAGTTCAGTTCTAGTTCAGTTCTAGTTCAGTTCTAGTTCAGTTCTAGTTCGTTAGTTCAGTTCTAGTTCAGTTCTAGTTCAGTTCTAGTTCAGTTCTAGTTCAGTTCTAGTTCAGTTCTAGTTCAGTTCTAGTTCAGTTCTAGTTCAGTTCTAGTTCAGTTTAGTTCAGTTCTAGTTCAGTTCTAGTTCAGTTCTAGTTCAGTTCTAGTTCAGTTCTAGTTCAGTTCTAGTTCAGTTCTAGTTCAGTTCTAGTTCAGTTCTAGTTCAGTTCTAGTTCTAGTTCAGTTCTAGTTCAGTTCTAGTTCAGTTCTAGTTCAGTTCTAGTTCAGTTCTAGTTCAGTTCTAGTTCAGTTCTAGTTCAGTTCTAGTTCAGTTCTAGTTCAGTTCTAGTTCAGTTCATTCTAGTTCAGTTCTAGTTCAGTTCTAGTTCAGTTCTAGTTCAGTTCTAGTTCAGTTCTAGTTCAGTTCTAGTTCAGTTCTAGTTCAGTTCTAGTTCAGTTCTAGTTCAGTTCTAGTTCAGTTCTAGTTCAGTTCTAGTTCAGTTCTAGTTCAGTTCTAGTTCAGTTCTAGTTCAGTTCTAGTCAGTTCTAGTTCAGTTCTAGTTCAGTTCTAGTTCAGTTCTAGTTCAGTTCTAGTTCAGTTCTAGTTCAGTTCTAGTTCAGTTCTAGTTCTAGTTCTTAGTTCCGTTCTAGTTCAGTTCTAGTTCAGTTCTAGTTCTAGTTCAGTTCAGTTCAGTTCTAGTTAGTTCTAGTTCAGTTCTCGTTCAGTTCTAGGTTCAGTTATAGTTCAGGTTCTAGTTCAGTTCTAGTTCAGTTCTAGTTCAGTTCTAGTTCAGTTCTAGTTCAGTTCTAGTTCAGTTCTAGTTCAGTTCTAGTTCAGTTCTAGTTCAGTTCTAGTTCAGTTCTAGTTCAGTTCTAGTTCAGTTCTCTAGTTCAGTTCTAGTTCAGTTCTAGTTCAGTTCTAGTTCAGTTCTAGTTCAGTTCTAGTTCAGTTCTAGTTCAGTTCTAGTTCAGTTCTAGTTCAGTTCTAGTTCAGTTCTAGTTCAGTTCTAGTTCAGTCTAGTTCAGTTCTAGTTCAGTTCTAGTAGTCAGTTCTAGTTCAGTTCTAGTTCAGTTCTAAGTTCAGTTCTAGTTCAGTCTAGTTCAGTTCTAGTTCAGTTCTAGTTCAGTTTTCTAGTTCATTTCTAGTTCCAGTTCTAGTTCAGTTCTAGTTCTGTTCTAGTGCTGTTCTAGTTCTGTTCTGGTTCTGTTCTAGGTCTGTTCTAGTTCTGTTCTAGTTCTGTTCTAGTTCTGTTCCAGTTCTGTTCTAGTTCTGTTCTAGTTCTGTTCTAGTTCTGTTCTAGTTCAGTTCTAGTTCTGTTTTCGTTCTGTTCTAGTTCTGTTCTGGTTCGTTCTAGTTCTGTTTTCTGTTCTAGTTCTAGTTCAGTCTTCTATTTCTGTCTAGTTCTTCTAGTTGTTCTAGTTCTGTTCTAGTTCTGTTCTAGTTCTGGTTCTTAGTTCTGTTCTAGTTCTGTTCTAGTTCTGTTCTAGTTCTGTTCTAGTTCTGTTCTAGTTCTGTTCTAGTTGTTCTAGTTCTGTTCTGGTTCTGTTCTAGTTCTGTTCTAGTTCTGTTCTAGTTCTGTTCTAGTTCTGTTCTAGTTCTGTTCTGGTTCTGTTCTAGTTCTGTTCTAGTTCTGTTCTAGTTCTGTTCTAGTTCTGTTCCAGTTCTGTTCTAGTTCTGTTCTAGTTCTGTTCTAGTTCTGTTCTAGTTCTGTTCTAGTTCTGTTCTAGTTCTGTTCTAGTTCTGTTCTGGTTCTGTTCTAGTTCTGTTCTAGTTCTGTTCCAGTTCTGTTCTAGTTCTGTTCTAGTTCTGTTCTAGTTCTGTTCTAGTTCTGTTCTAGTTCTGTTCTAGTTCTGTTCTAGTTCTGTTCTAGTTCTGTTCTAGTTCTGTTCTAGTTCTGTTCTAGTTCAGTTCTAGTTCTGTTTTAGTTCTGTTCTAGTTCTGTTCTGGTTCTGTTCTAGTTCTGTTCTAGTTCTGTTCTAGTTCTGTTCCAGTTCTGTTCTAGTTCTGTTCTAGTTCTGTTCTAGTTCTGTTCTAGTTCTGTTCTAGTTTAGTTCTAGTTCAGTTCTAGTTCAGTTCTAGCTCAGTTCTAGTTCAGTTCTAGTTCAGTTCTAGTTCAGTTCTAGTTCAGTTCTAGTTCAGTTCTAGTTCAGTTCTAGTTCAGTTCTAGTTCAGTTCTAGTTCAGTTCTAGTTCAGTTCTAGTTCAGCTCTAGTTCATTTCTAGTTCAGTTTTAGTTAATTTTTTATTAAATTCTAAAATAATTCAGTGTGAAATTTTAAAAATTTCGAAAAAAAAATTAAATTTTCTGCCATGAAAAACATCTCTTTTTTTAATCTTATTAAAACCGTTAAACAAACAACAATATTTTACGAAATGCTACTACTACTTTAATAATAAGTTGTTATATCGTTATCAGTTGGTGTTTGTTTAATACCAACAAGAAAAACAATAACACGAATCGCCACCACTTCCTTTTTACCATTTTAAGCCATATTTTTGTTATTTAACATCTAAGTCTAAGGATTATAAAGTTAAATCGAAACCATTTGTATTTCATTCCCTGGACATTTTTTTTCGGTTGTGTTTTCCTTAAGCCTCCCGACAAGATGCTCTAAGAACTAACATCTTTCAGCAATCTACCAGCATAAAACAAACAGCAGCAGCAGCAGCAGTAGTTTGTTACTGTTGGTTTTAAAGTTAGAGTATTAAAACTTCTTAGCCAGCTGAGTAGTTTTTGGTCGAATTTAAGCCAAAAATACAACAGAAATAAGGCCACAATAAAATAAAACAGGAGCCAGAAAAAGCGTGCAAATAATAAAAAAAAAAGAAATACAAGCAGAGGGGAAATAAAATATATAAATAAAAAGTTTGTTGAAAATAAAGCAATAGAAAATTGTATAAATTGTATAAATGTTTACTAAAAGTCTAAAAATTTTGCCACATTTCAAATGCAATAACAAAAAGTTACAAATTGTATAAATAAGTACCGCGCTTACACTTAGGGAATACTAAGGGAAAGTGTTGCTAGTTATAGTTTATATCCAGATGATATCTGTCTACCAGCAATAGGTAGAAACAACAACGCAATAAAAGTATATGTACCTTATAAATGCTAGTAAATAGACTTTAGTTGAGGTCTTAGTGCAGATATTACCTAGATATTACCCTATATTCCGAACTTTATTTAGACTTTAGAATACAGTCGAAACGTAAGTCTGATTTATATAATAATTTATACTCTAGGCCTCACTATAGTCTAAACTGTTGTCCAGGCCTTAGTTTGCACTCTGGTTTAGACTATAGTCCAGACTACATATTGTTCGTTCTGCAGTTTATAGTTTAGTTTTGTTTTTAGCTCCAGTTCTGTTCTAGTTCTGTTCTAGTTCTGTTCTAGTTCTGTTCTAGTTCTGTTCTAGTTCTGTTCTAGTTGTTCTAGTTCTGTTCTAGTTCTGTCTAGTTCTGTTCTAGTTCTGTTCTAGTTCTGTTCTAGTTCTGTTCTAGTTCTGTTCTAGTTCTGTTCTAGTTCTGTTCTAGTTCTGTTCTAGTTCTGTTCTAGTTCTGTTCTAGTTCTGTTCCAGTTCTGTTCTAGTTCTGTTCTAGTTCTGTTCTAGTTCTGTTCTAGTTCTGTTCTAGTTCTGTTCTAGTTCTGTTCTAGTTCTGTTCTAGTTCTGTTCTAGTTCTGTTCTAGTTCTGTTCTAGTTCTGTTCTAGTTCTGTTCTAGTTCTGTTCTAGTTCTGTTCTAGTCCTGTTCTAGTTCTGTTCTAGTTCTGTTCTAGTTCTGTTCTAGTTCTCTTATAGTTCTCTTATAGTTCTCTTATAGTTATGTTATAATTCTATTCTAGTTCTGTTCTGTTCTAGTTCTGTCCTAGTTCTGTTCTAGTTCTGTTCTAGTTCTGTTCTAGTTCTGTTCTAGTTCTGTTCTAGTCTGTTCTAGTTCTGTTCTAGTTCTGTTCTGTTCTAGTTCTGTTCTAGTTCTGTTCTAGTTCTGTTCTAGTTCTGTTCTAGTTCTGTTCTAGTTCTGTTCTAGTTCTGTTCTAGTTCTGTTCTAGTTCTGTTCTAGGTCTGTTCTAGTTCTGTTCTAGTTCTGTTCTAGTTCTGTTCTAGTTCTGTTCTAGTTCTGTTCTAGTTCTGTTCTAGTTCTGTTCTGTTCTAGTTCTGTTCTAGTTCTGTTCTAGTTCTGTTCTAGTTCTGTTCTGTTCTAGTTCTGTTCTAGTTCTGTTCTAGTTCTGTTCTAGTTCTGTTCTAGTTCTGTTCTAGTTCTGTTCTAGTTCTGTTCTAGTTCTGTTCTAGTTCTGTTCTAGTTCTGTTCTAGTGCTCTTCTAGTTCAGTTCTAGTTCTGTTCTAGTTCTGTTCTAGTTCTGTTCTAGTTCTGTTCTAGTTCTGTTCTAGTTCTACTCTAGTTCTGTTCTAGTTCTGTTCTAGTTCTGTTCTAGTTCTAGTTCTAGTTCTGTTCTAGTTCTAGTTCTGTTCTAGTGCTGTTCTTGTTCTGTTCTACTTCTGTTCTAGTTCTGTTTTAGTTCTGTTCTAGTTCTGTTTTAGTTCTGTTTTAGTTCTGTTCTAGTTCTGCTCTAGTTCTGTTCTAGTTCTGTTCTTGTTTTGTTCTAGTTCTGTTCTGATTTTAAAACTTTTAATTTTTTGCTTTATTATCTAAGATTTAGATTTTAAGTGTTAGAATTTAGTCAACGTAATGGAATTCTTGGTTATTTTGCATTTAACATACTATATGTGTAGCATTGACATAAATACTTTAGTTTTGTTTTAACAAATAAAACTATTAATATTAATGTTTTTATGTATGTAGCGCGTTGAACACGAATTTTGTGACTTGAATACAAAATTTTTGCTTTAACATTTTCGAAACAAAAAACAAAATCTCATATATAATCTTAATACTGCTCGAGTTTATGCATTAAAATTCAGTAGAAGAAAATTCTTTGTATATGCTATAAATACACTTTTAAATATTGTTTTATAATAAAACTATTAACAATTGCATATAAGTAAGAGGAATAGGAAAATTTTCTTAAACATTTGTTAAAAAAATATATCATGCTATTTGCTTACTGGCCGCTGACAAGTGACTGCTATGGCTTTAAGTTTGCTTACTTTACCTGTGACTTAATGATTACTTGTTTGTGGTAAGCGCTGTTTATGCTTATTTTTCATTACAAAATTTACAATTGGTTTTGGTTTTAAATAAATTCCACGTATTTATGACAAAAATTATTATAATAACAATAGAAATCATATACGTATTTTATTTTCATTATTGTTTTTTTTTTTGTTATTTTCTTGCAAAAATCTAAAACTGCGCAATATTATTACAATTTCAATTTCTATTGCTATTATTTTTATTATTGTTTGACAATAGATAGCAAATTTATGGATAACAGAAAAAAAATAAAAATACCAACGAACAGATTCAATATTTTTCTTGGAAAACAAACTAGAAAAATACCCAGAATCAAAAGGCAGACAAATAAATTGAAACACTTTCATTTGTTGAACTTGTAAGTGAAACTACAATACAAATAATAGAGATAAAATAGTTTTAATTAAAAAGAAACAGTAATGGAAACATAAACAATTGAAAACAGCTGAACAGATTAGACCCTACACCAAATGGGGGTTAAATTTCAATTCAATTTTAGGATAATTAGAGACTCCTTAACTTGCCTCCTAAAACTGTCACTAACTCTCAAATGACTTAATCGTTAAAATGAACTTGTTTAAAATTTTTGCAAAAATATATTTCAATAACAAATTCTATACATTACACTGGGAATTATATTTTACATTGCAATTTGTAATTCATTTAAATAAAATCCAGTTAAAATTGTTGTTTCTTTTTTGATTTGTAAATTTTTATTTGGGCAATTTTCTGGTTTAATTGTCATCAACATTCATAGGGTGTAAAATAACTCTACTATCTATAGTATAACGGCGATATATACAACAATGTATTGTTGTTTAACATTTTTATAAAATTGGTTTCATAGTTATTTTTGTTTTTGTTCCTATTTGTAGTATGTATTTCATTTTTCAGGCGTTCATGTTCATGTATTTTTGTTAAATATTAATCTACTCTGTTTTTTATCGCAATTTTTTTGTGCAATCTAGCGTTTTTTTTTTTTCTGCAAAAAAACTAATAATATAATAAAAATAATTTTAAAAATTCAAATAAAAAAACATTTAAATGCTGATAGAAAATCTGTGTATAAAAATGTATGCCAGTGGTGGGCAACTGTAGGAGTCCTACGCCACAATTACTAAATGTTTACTTTAAAAAGCCTTTAAGCACGTATAGATCAGTGTATAGTTTAGATTATAGTCGGAAGTGTAGAAGTAGACTATTCTATAGACCATAGTTTAGTTAATAGTAAAAACTATAGTTTAAACTATAGTCCAGACTACAGTTAAGACTATAGCCAAGAATATTATCCAGACTATAGTGCAGACTATAGTACAGAATATAATCCACACTACTTACACTATAATCCAGAATCTAGTTTAGACTATAGTCCAGTTTATAGTTTTGAATATAATCCATAATAATAGACAAGAGTCTAGACAGGTTATAGTTAAGACTACAGTTTAGGCAGAGTCTTAAGTACACAGTTTAGACTATAGTGAAGACCGTAGCATAGAATATAGTCCAGACTATAGTTTAGACTTCAGTCGATGCTCTTGTTTAGAATATAGTTTCCATATAGTTATTCCAAGTCGAGATTATAGTTTAGGATATAGGCCAGACTATGGTTTAGTCTATAGTCCAGACTATAATTTTGACCATAGTTTAGACTATAGGATATAGCTTAGACTATATAGTCCAGACAATATTTCATGCTATAGTTAAGACTATAGTCCAGACTGTAGTTTAGACTATAGTCCAGACTATAGCTTAGACTATAGTCCAGAGAATAGCCTAGACTATAGTCTAGACTATAGTCCAGATTATAGCTTAGACTATAGTCAGGACTATAGCTTATACTATAGTTTAGACTATAGTTTAGACTATAGTTTAGACTATAGATTAGACGATAGTCCAGACTATTGCTTAGACTATAGTCCAGACTATAGCCTAGACTATAGTCCAGACTATAGCTTAGACTATAGTCCAGATTATAGCTTAGACTATAGTTAAGACTATAGCTTAGACTATAGTCCAGACTATAGCTTAGACTATAATCGAGACTATTGTTTATACTATAGTTTATAATATAGACTATAGTTCAGACTATAGTCCAGGCTATAGTCCAAAGTAGTTTATACTATAATCCACAGTATAGTCCATACTATACGTTTGACTATAGTCTAGACTAAAGTTTAGGCTATAGTCCAGTTTTTAGTTCAGACTATAGTAAAGACTACAGTTTAGACTATAGTCCAGACTATAGTTTAGACTATAGTCCAGACTATAGTTTAGACTATAGTCCAGATTATAGTTTAGACTATAGCCTGGACTATGGTTTAGACTATAGTCCGGACTATAGTTTAGACTATAGACTATAGTTCAAGCTGTAGTTCAGACTATAATTCAGAATATAGTCCAGGCAATAGTCCGGAATAGTTTACACTATAATCCACACTGTAGTTAAGACTATAGTCTAGACTATACGTTTGACTATAGTCTAGACTATACGTTTGACTATAGTCTAGACTAAAGTTTAGGCTATAGTCCAGTTTTTAGTTTAGACTACATCCAGACTATAGTTTAGCCTATAGTCCAGACAATAGTTTAGTCTACAGTCCAGACTATAGTCCAGATTATAGTTTAGGCTATAGCCTAGACTATAGTTTAGACTATAGTCCAGACAATAGTTTACACTGCAGTTCAGGCTATAGTTCAGACTATAGTTCAAACTATAGCTTAGACTATAGTTCAAACTATAGCTTAGACTATAGTTCAAACTATGGTTCAGACTATAGTTTAGACAATAGCCTAGACTACAATTTAGACTATAGTTCAGACTATAGTATAGACTATTGTTCAGACTATAGTCCAGAGTATAGTTTAGACTACAGTATAGAATATAGTTTAGTCTTTACTCTAGAGTCTAGACTGTAGTCCAGATTATAGTCTAGTCCATAGTTTCTCTGCGGCAGTTTCTCATTATGTATGTCATCCTTTAACTTATTCAATCACAATGATCTAGCGCAGTAGACCCTCCCTTTTATAGCGCTACGCCCCTGACATCACTAGTTTTGTATGTTTATATTTTATACATTTTCACGATATGTATATGGAGGACTGACTGTTTTTGTTTGATTCTTCTATTAAATACCCCATCACCACTACCACCGTCATCATCGTCAACAGTTTAGTAGTTTTGCACGCGCAAATTGTTCATCTAATGAACAATTTCCGTACTAGTTTTTTTTATTTGTATTTCATCTCTTTGATTTTTTTGTTTCTTCTTACTGCCACCCAGCAGTTCGGGGTGGTTATACCGATAGAGCACATCGATAGGGGGCCACTTAAGTGAAGTTACACTATTCTCTCTATAGCGAAGAGAGCAAGACAAATTATCGAAAAATAGATTTTTGGGTGTAAGAGAATTGGTAAATTTTCTGTTAAAAAAAGGGATACATTAACTCCTTACCGAACTACAGGTTTCTATTTTATGTAGTAAATATTGTAGATTTTTTTTCCACTAAAATTTTCGTTTAATATACATAAAATTGTATGTTCATGTGTACTTTTGGTATTTATATCTTAATAGTTTGGATTGTTTTCGATATAGTATGTATGTATGTGTATGTGTTACAATATAATTTGAAATTATAACATGCCAAACATGCTGCTGGCTGGCTGTAACTGTAACATTATTATAAATATCTACATTCCAATTTTGTATAAAATAACATTTTGTTATAATTACATGAATACGTATACGTTATGGTTAAAAACTATATATGTTTGTATGTGTGCATGTACTTAGTGTGTATGTAGTACAATGATAAAAACGTAAACAATTTACGTTATACATTACTACACTATTGCGCTTTTATACACAAGCTCAATTATACGCTATCGCTAAAGATCTTATTTAATTCGTTAGTATTTTGTTTATAATAAAATTTTTAACACTAATTGGTTTAATAAAAAAAATTATGAAAAATTTGTACATTATAATAAGCTCAGCATAATCGGTCCATATCGGTTGAGAAGGTTTCATAAACAAATTAGATTTTTGAAATTGTAAAAATTATAATAGAAAAGAAAAAATAAAATTAACCGGTTAATCGATTAAAATTAATCGAATAAAAATGGTAACTATTCTGTTGTAAACGTTACTTTAATCTCTGAGAATTTGGTACGAATATGAGCTAAAAAAATATTCGAATATAAAGTCGATTAAATTAAATTTATACAGTTAATCGATGAGAAAGATCCGAATAATCGAATAAAATTTCGAAATTAAATGGACACAAAAGTAATAATTGTTTTTGAAATTAAAAGAAAAACATAAAGTTCTTTAAATTTGTTTAAAAAAAAAAACTAGCCGGATAATCGATTAAAATTATACGAATAAAATTGCTAATTAGTCGACAACAATTAATCTAAAAAATAGCTGAAAATTTATATAAATAATCGCTTTATATTATCGGGTTAATTAAACGGTTAATCGATTAAAATTATCCCATAAAATAGCAATATAATGTAAACGAATAATCGATTAAAGTTATCGAGTTAATCGATTAAAATTATTCGAATATGCGATTTAATTGTGAAAATTTATATAAATACTAACTTTTAATTATCGGGCTAATTAAACGGTTAATCGATTGAAATTATCCCATAAAATAGCAATATAATGTAAACGAATAATCGATTAAAGTTATTGAGTTAATCGATTAAAAATATTCGAATATGTGATTAAATTGTGAAAATAAAGGGATAAAAATAAATCAAATAAATCAAATAAAAATAATCAAAAATATTTATAAATAATCGATTAAATGTAATCGGTTAATCGATTACAAATATTCGAATAATCTTTTAAATTTGCAATTAAAATCACCAAAAAAGTAAATAAATGTATTTATTAATTTCAATATAATTTAAAATAGTTTTTTGTCTTTAATCACTTAGGCGAATAATCGATTAAAAATAATCAAATTAACGAACTGATATAATGTAATTTAGTGAATTAATTGGTGTGTAATATGTCAAACATAAAATAAAATAATTGAAATGTATAGACGAAAAACCAATAAAACTTTTCTTTAATCGATTAAAATTATTCGATTAATTTAAAAAAAATAATTTAAAATTATAAATTTCAATTAGTATTTCTAAAACTAATTGAAATAATTGAAAGATTTAAACGATTAATTAATTTAATCAATTAACCGGTTAATCGATCATTCGAATAAAAACCGGTTATTGTAACTTAAAGAATAGCTTTAAAATTTGTTTAATGAAAAATATACAACTTCATTTTCAATTTAACAGTTTTGATTAATAATTAAAATTATTCGAATAATCGATTAAATTTAAGTTTATTAATATTCGAATAAAAAATTTAAAAATTCAGTTAAAGCAAATTGCTTTAAAATTAAGCCTCATTTTAAATTTAACAATTAATCAATTGAAATTTTTCGAATAATCGATTAAATTTAACTAATTATTCGAATAATCGACTCAATTTGAATATTAATTGAGTCGATTAATATTTAAATGGATAAATAACTATTAAACAATTAAAAATATTATTAAAATTAAGCGATTAAAAATATTCGAATAACCGATTAAATTCTGAAATTATCCGTATTTTCTATTACAAATATTGGCAGGATCAAAATAATTTAATTTCAAACTTTAGAAAAAAAAGTTTTTATAATTAAATAAAAATTAGAATTGAATAAAATTAGACGTTTAATCGATTAAAAAAATATTCGAATAATTTATAAGTGATTGAAAATATTCCAAACATTTATTAGAAAACTTAATACAAATAATTCATTAATATTACCTGATTAAACGATTTAAAATAAACGAATAATCGATTGACACTAATATAAAATATATACGATTAATCGATTAAAATTAGCCAGAACTAAAAAGAAAATATATAAATAAATGGTGCAATTATACAACTAAACAATACAACAAATCCGAAACTAATTCTATTCGATTAATCGATTAAAATTATTCGAATAATCGATTAAATTTAAATTTTTTCCTAAAAACAATAAATATAACCTAGTATTGTATAAATAGTAATATTTTGCCTCCCACTATGAGGGTTTGAGAGATAACTAAAACTTTAATTTGTTTAACAAAATATTTAATTAAAACCCCAAGAATTTCGTAAATTTTTTTAATTAGCAAATGTTGTGCTGCTTGTTTTTATATGTTTAATATATTGTCCCTTACCTGATGCAAATATAACTTATGACCTTTTTGTAAATTTCCTTTATAAGCCTAACATATATCAGCACTTATAAAACCATTATTTGCCTTAACAAATATTCTCTAAAAAATCCATTTCGGCAAATAACAAAACTACCATTTCTGTGACATGGTATGTAAACTTTTGAAAATAAACAGACAATTTACATTAATACTATAATACAAACAATCATATTTTCAAACAATACATAAACAAAAAAAATATATATTTTAGCATATTATTATGTTCATATTTACATGACTACTACATACTTGCTATACTTTTTGCTACAGTTGTGTTGAAACTACTAATGCTGTTTCAGCTACTCTAGTATTACTACTGTGTACATAGATTTGGGCCACCAGAAAACAAATAGACAACAAAAAAAAACACCATAACTACAAATGTTGCAAATATAAAATACAAGTTCAGATTTTATTGCCAACACCAAAACACAAATTTCTCTTATTTTTTTTTTTTTTTCTTAAAACAAAAAACATGTCCTGACACTTTTATGAAAAAAAAGGAATTGCTTTTTGTTCGCACAAAAGTATGTTAGGAGAAAAAAAATTCAAATACTTGAAAACATTTTGCACTCACTTATTACTGCATAAGAGAAGGAGCTGGCAAAAAATATAAAACTAAAGTATGAAAAGTTTAAACTAAAAGTTACAACTAGAGTATGTTTTACGTATGATGACATAAAGTAAAAGTAGAGATACAAAACCCATTATAGATCCCTAGATAGAACCGAAAAAATAATATATATAAACACAAGAATTTTTTATTGTTTGCTGAAAAAAATATGTATGTAAAATATTTTTTAAGGCATACTTATTTTGTTTTGTTGGGGTCCTTAGAGCTGCATACACAGTGGGTGACAAATGAAAAAAGAACCATTCTAGATCAGTTTTAATTTAATTCTAATTCAATGCTAGTTCGGTGCTACTTCAATTCTAGTTCAGTTCTAGTTCAGTTCTAGTTCAGTTCTAGTTCAGTTCTAGTTCAGTTCTAGTTCAGTTCTAATTTAGTTCTAGTTCATTCTAGTTCAGTTCTAGTTCAGTTCTAGTTCAGTTCCAGTTCAGTTCCAGTTCAGTTCTAGTTCAGTTCTAGTTCAGTTCTAGTTCAGTCCTAGTTCAGTTCTAGTTCAGTTCTAGTTCAGTTCTAGTTCAGTTCTAGTTCAGTTCTAGTTCAGTTCTAGTTCAGTTCTATTTCAGTTCTAGTTCAGTTCTAGTTCAGTTCCAGTTCAGTTCCAGTTCAGTTCTAGTTCAATTCTAGTTCAGTTCTAGTTCAGTTCTAGTTCAGTTCTAGTTCAGTTCTAGTTCAGTTCTAGTTCAGTTCTAGTTCAGTTCTAGTTCAGTTCTAGTTCAGTTCTAGTTCAGTTCTAGTTCAGTTCTAGTTCAGTTCTAGTTCAGTTCTAGTTCAGTTCTAGTTCAGTTCTAGTTCAGTTCTAGTTCAGTTCTAGTTCAGTTCTAGTTCAGTTCTAGTTCAGTTCTAGTTCAGTTCTAGTTCAGTTCTAGTTCAGTTCTAGTTCAGTTCTAGTTCAGTTCTAGTTCAGTTCTAGTTCAGTTCTAGTTCAGTTCTAGTTCAGTTCTAGTTCAGTTCTAGTTCAGTTCTAGTTCAGTTCTAGTTCAGTTCTAGTTCAGTTCTAGTTCAGTTCTAGTTCAGTTCTAGTTCAGTTCTAGTTCAGTTCTAGTTCAGTTCTAGTTCAGTTCTAGTTCAGTTCTAGTCAGTTCTAGTTCAGATCTAGTTCGGTTCTAGTTTAGTTCTAGTCAGTTCTTGTTCAGTTCTAGTTCAGTTCTAGTTCAGTTCTAGTTCAGTTCTAGTTCAGTTCTAGTTCAGTTCTAGTTCAGTTCTAGTTCAGTTCTAGTTCAGTTCTAGTTCAGTTCTAGTTCAGTTCTAGTTCAGTTCTAATTTAGTTCTAGTTCAGTTCTAGTTCAGTTCTAGTTCAGTTCTAGTTCAGTTCTAGTTCAGTTCTAGTTCAGTTCTAGTTCAGTTCTAGTTCAGTTCTAGTTCAGTTCTAGTACAGTTCTAGTTCAGTTCTAATTCATAAATAATTAATAAAATTCAAAATATGTTATATAAAAACAAGTGTATAAGTTTACATAGCCTATTTTTAGGTTTGTACAAATAAGCAGTAAAATGTTGGAAGTCTATTTGACAACATTTTTTACGGCCTATAAAATATAAATTTAATTTTCAAATTCTTAAGGTGTTGCTTAAAAATACAATAAAATATAAATAAAAAATTTTTATAAGAAAAAATAATATAAAAATTAAATTTATTTTATCTTGTAAAACATAATATTATTTATTTTATATATTTTTCTTAACACCGTAGGATTAAAAAAAAGGATTTGATGGTTTAACAATATTTTTCTTTTGCTAACTGTATATTTGATAATAATTTTTACCAACGGAATTGCAGTATATAAATCGCATACTGTTTTGAATTTTATATGTTCATACATATTTCTGTGAGCTCCTCTTGAGCTTAAGATAAAAAAATTGAGATATAAATGTATGTACAAGAAAGATATAAAACTTTTCTTACCCTTTGCAGTTTTTTTCAGAGGATATATAGAGGAATAAATAAAATATATTTGTATTTTTACTATTATATGAGTGTATAAGATATTATTAAAAATATAGTACAAAATTGAAAAAAAGCAAATTATATGTTGGCAAGAGGTTTTTGTTTGTATTTTTTGTATTATGGTGATATTACCAAGTAAAAGCACTTGAACAAATATTAAATTAAACAAGGTGTTGGATTTTGTAAAACAATTTAATTAAGAATATTTTTTACAATTATAAAGAATATAAAAGAAATATGTATGTGAAACACAGGTAACCAAAACTAAAGTTCAAAGTTGAGAAAAAAATATAAAAGTTGTAAGATGCATTTGAAAGTCTTTCGTAAAAAATTAATTAAAAATAAAATTAAATTTCATATCAATCTCAAAAATGTTTAATTTTTTGCAAATATTATCTTTTGTTCTTAAGAACATGAATTTTGTAATATAAAAATTAATTAATTTAGATGTGATAGCTCAGTTTAGTTCTAGTTTTTCTCTAGTTCAGTTCTAGTTTAGTACTAGTTCAGTTCTAGTTTAGTACTAGTTCAGTTCTAGTTCAGTTTTAGTTCAATTCTAGTTCAGTTCTAGTTCAGTTCTAGTTCAGTTCTAGTTCTAGTTCAGTTCTAGTTCAGTTCTAGTTGAGTTCTAGTTCAGTTCTAGTTCAGTTCTAGTTCAGTTCTAGTTCAGTTCTAGTTCAGTTCTAGTTCAGTTCTAGTTCAGTTCTAGTTCAGTTCTAGTTCAGTTCTAGTTCAGTTCTAGTTCAGTTCTAGTTCAGTTCTAGTTCAGTTCTAGTTCAGTTCTAGTTCAGTTCTAGTTCAGTTCTAGTTCAGTTCTAGTTCAGTTCTAGTTCAGTTCTAGTTCAGTTCTCGTTCAGTTCTAGTTCAGTTCTAGTTCAGTTCTAGTTCAGTTCTAGTTCAATTCTAGTTCAGTTCTAGTTCAGTTCTAGTTCAGTTCTAGTTCAGTTCTAGTTCAGTTCTAGTTCAGTTCTAGTTAAATTCTAGTTCAGTTCTAGTTCAGTTCAAGTTCAGTTCTAGTTCAGTTCTAGTTCAGTTCTAGTTCAGTTCTAGTTCAGTTCTAGTTAAATTCTAGTCAGTTCAAGTTCAGTTCTAGTTCAGTTCTAGTTGAGTTCTAGTTCAGTTCTAGTTCAGTTCTAGTTCAGTTCTAGTTCAGTTCTAGTTCAGTTCTAGTTCAGTTCTAGTTCAGTTCTAGTTCAGTTCTAGTTCAGTTCTAGTTCAGTTCTAGTTCAGTTCTAGTTCAGTTCTAGTTCAGTTCTAGTTCAGTTCTAGTTCAGTTCTAGTTCAGTTCTAGTTCAGTTCTAGTTCAGTTCTAGTTCAGTTCTAGTTCAGTTCTAGTTCAGTTCTAGTTCAGTTCTAGTTCAGTTCTAGTTCAGTTCTAGTTCAGTTCTAGTTCAGTTCTAGTTCAGTTCTAGTTCAGTTCTAGTTCAGTTCTAGTTCAGTTCTAGTTCAGTTCAGTTCAGTTCTCGTTCAGTTCTAGTTCAGTTCTAGTTCAGTTCTAGTTCGTTCTAGTTCAATTCTAGTTCAGTTCTAGTTCAGTTCTAGTTCAGTTCTAGTTCAGTTCTAGTTCAGTTCTAGTTCAGTTCTAGTTCAGTTCTAGTTCAGTTCTAGTTCAGTTCTAGTTCAGTTCTAGTTCAGTTCTAGTTCAGTTCTAGTTCAGTTCTAGTTAAATTCTAGTTCAGTTCTAGTTCAGTTCAAGTTCAGTTCTAGTTCAGTTCTAGTTCAGTTCTAGTTCAGTTCAAGTTCAGTTCTAGTTCAGTTCTAGTTCAGTTCTAGTAGTTCTGTCAGTTCTAGTTCAGTTCTAGTTAATTCTAGTTCAGTTCAAGTTCAGTTCTAGTTCTAGTTCAGTTCTAGTTCAGTTCTAGTTCAGTTCTAGTTCAGTTCTAGTTCAGTTCTAGTTCAGTTCTAGTTCAGTTCTAGTTCAGTTCTAGTTCAGTTCTAGTTCAGTTCTAGTTCAGTTCTAGTTCAGTTCTAGTTCAGTTCTAGTCAGTTCTAGTTCAGTTCTAGTTCAGTTCTAGTTCAGTTCTAGTTCAGTTCTAGTTCAGTTCTAGTTCAGTTCTAGTTCAGTTCTAGTTCAGTTCTAGTTCAGTTCTAGTTCAGTTCTAGTTCAGTTCTAGTTCAGTTCTAGTTCAGTTCTAGTTCAGTTCTAGTTCAGTTCTAGTTCAGTTCTAGTTCAGTTCTAGTTCAGTTCTAGTTCAGTTCTAGTTCAGTTCTAGTTCAGTTCTAGTTCAGTTCTAGTTCAGTTCTAGTTCAGTTCTAGTTCAGTTCTAGTTCAGTTCTAGTTCAGTTCTAGTTCAGTTCTAGTTCAGTTCTAGTTCAGTTCTAGTTCAGTTCTACTTTAGTTCTAGTTCAGTTCTGTTCAGTTCTAATGCAATTCTAATTCAGTTCTAGTTCAGTTCTTGTTCAGTTCTAGTTAAGTTCTAGTTCAGTTCTACTTCAGTTCTAATTCAGTTTTAGTTCAGTTGTAGTTAGAGTGCAATTCTACTTCAGTTATATGTTCCCTTAATAAAATTCGCATTCATTTCTCATAATAGCAACTTTAAAATTTAATGATTTCTTTCTTTGATTAAAATTAGTATATTTTAAAATCTTGTTTCAATTTAATTGATGTGTTCATAATGACTTTAATTGTTCTATTTGCTATGAAAAACAAAGAAAATTTTTCAAAACTACCACATTTTTTCTCTTTGAAAATTATTGAGTTTAACTACGAGTGTTCTTTAGACAAAATAAGGTTTTTTAATTATCAATAAAATTTAAAAATGTTCTTGAGCTGCTAAATGAAAAAAAAAAAATATCCTTTTTTTTAATGTTAAAATTGGTTTTTACTCCTTTTCTCTGTTTTGGTCGTAGACTTTCATTTTACATTTTACAAAGTATATTTTAGTATTATATAACAACTTCTGAGATAGACAGACATGAAAGACAAGCAGACAGACAGACATATGAAAGGACGGACGGACAGACAGATACTACAATTAAAACATAAAATAACAAAACGTGACATAAAAATTCTACAAACTTTCATTATATTACGATGGAAAAAATAAGTTTCATGTAGTTTGTTCTTTTTTTTCTCGTTTTTTTTTTTCTATAAGGAATTTTTATGATTTTTTAAATTTCATACACATGCTCTTAATATCCTGGGTTTGAGAGTGTAAAAGACAATGAATAAGCTGGTTAAAATTAAGTTAGTTTAAATGCAAGTTAGTTTATGTTATAATAAAGAAACGATTAAGTAGAACGTTAAATGCTACTATAAGAAGTTTAAGTAAAGGATTGGTTCATTAAGTTAAAGCAAGATTATACTCGTTAAGATCGCTTAGAAGTAACTGTTCTAGTTTTGGTCTAGCTCTGTACTAAGGTAGTTTTAGTTCAGCTCTTGTTTAGTCCTAGTTCAATTCTTGTTCAGTTCTTAGGTAGTTCTAGTTCAGCTTTAGTTTAGTTCTAATTCAGTTCTAGTCCAGTTCTAGTTTAGTTCTAGTTCAGTTCTAGTTCAGTTCTAGTTCAGTTCTAGTTCTAGTTCGGTTCTAGTTCAGTTCTAGTTCAGTCTAGTTCAGTTCTAGTTCAGTTCTAGTTCAGTTCTAGTTCAGTTCTAGTTCAGTTCTAGTTCAGTTCTAGTTCAGTTCTAGTTCAGTTCTAGTTCAGTTTAGTTCAGTTTTAGTTCAGTTCTAGTTCAGTTCTAGTTCAGTTCTAGTTCAGTTCTAGTTCAGTTCTAGTTCAGTTCTAGTTCAGTTCTAGTTCAGTTCTAGTTCAGTTCTAGTTCAGTTCTAGTTCAGTTCTAGTTCAGTTCTAGTTCAGTTCTAGTTCAGTTCTAGTTCAGTTCTAGTTCAGTTCTAGTTCAGTTCTAGTTCAGTTCTAGTTCAGTTCTAGTTCAGTTCTAGTTCAGTTCTAGTTCAGTTCTAGTTCAGTTCTAGTTCAGTTCTAGTTTAGTTCTAGTTAAGTTCTACTTCAGTTCTAGTTCGGTTTTAGTTCAGTTCTAGTTCAGTTCTAGTTCTAGTTCAGTTCTAGTTCAGTTCCAGTTTAGTTCTAGTTCAGTTCTAGTTCAGCTCTAGTTCAGTTCTAGTTCAGTTCTAGTTCAATTCTAGTTCAGTTCTAGTTTAGTTCTAGTTCAGTTCTAGTTCAGTTCAGTTCTAGTTCAGTTCTAGTTCAGTTCTAGTTCAGTTCTAGTTCAGTTCTAGTTCAGTTCTAGTTCAGTTCTAGTTCAGTTCTAGTTCAGTTCTAGTTCAGTTCTAGTTCAGTTCTAGTTCAGTTCTAGTTCAGTTCTAGTTCAGTTCTAGTTCAGTTCTAGTTCAGTTCTAGTTCAGTTCTAGTTCAGTTCTAGTTCAGTTCTAGTTCAGTTCTAGTTCAGTTCTAGTTCAGTTCTAGTTCAGTTCTAGTTCAGTTCTAGTTCAGTTCTAGTTCAGTTCTAGTTCAGTTCTAGTTCAGTTCTAGTTCAGTTCTAGTTCAGTTCTAGTTCAGTTCTAGTTTAGTTCTAGTTCAGTTCTTGTTCAGTTCTAGTTCATTTCTAGTTCAGTTCTAGTTTAGTTTTAGTTCAGTTCTACTTTAGTTCAGTTACAAACCATTTTCGAAAACATTATTTTCCAAGAATTTAGAATAATTTCTGGAAATCTATAGCAGAAACTTTTCAAAATGTTCATTATACAAACTCTAGTTGAAATTTAAAATACCTTTACTTCAGCCAGCAGTAGCAAAATGACATGAAAACTACTAAAACAACTACAACTAAATGACATAAGAATTTTTTTTGTTACAACAAAACTCAAGTAGTATAAAATGTATTGCAACTATGCATAAAATAACCTCAACGTATGCAATAAAGGATGGTAAAAAATTGAACAACACAAAAATACCAAAAATAAAAACTTTCCTTACAAAGAATAAAAGGTTGCTACTGCTACTAACTCTGCACTAGTTTTTAGTCTTGTTGTTGACGACGACGATGATGATGATGACGAACTACTACAATGAAGAAAAAAAGGTATAAAATGAGAAAATTTATGAGAATACTATAAAACTTTTAGTGGAATTAAATTCTTTTAATTTTATTTTTATAGTTTAAACCATAAAATTTTGCATAATACACATAGAAGTAATACATACATAGTTTGTCTTACAGTTAACTTTGTCTATGTATGTACATACACATATAGACGTAATCATAGTTGTAGTAAGAGTTTTTTTGTTTCCTCTAGGAAAACATATGCTTAACATGGGAGGAATGTTTTTAAATTAAATTCTAATTAGTGGAAGCTAATTAAATGCATCTTTAATGTTCAATGGTATTAAATTTTTAAATGGCTAAAGGAAAATATCAGCTGCTGTTGTCATTACGTAATGGAAATTTAGAACTTTAAAGTGTTACTGTTGGAGGGCCTTGTGGGTTTTATGGGCCAATAAGGTTTTTAAATAATATTCTACTTAAGCTATGTAAAATTTCTCCATAACGTAAGCATGTTAAACACGTAGTCATAAAACGTAGTTACATCAAAACATGTTGCTATTTCTCTCCCCGTTTTACCCTTAAATTTATCAATTGTCTAATAATTGACATAAATTTTGTTGAAAATATGTTACCAAATAAAATATTCAAATTTCAATATCAAATAAATAAAAAACCAAGAAATCACGTAAGAAACTTTTTCTTACACAAACTGTAAAATAATAAGATAGACATGATTTCATAGCGAATATATTCTTACAACCTCGAACACATCAAGTGTAAATTTTCAATTTTAGACCAAATATTAAAGAAAATTTATGTTCACATATGTTCAAAAGGATTCTTTAGGAGATAGTGTAAAATTTGTAGAGTAAACTGAAACCCTAATAGTATTTAAAATTTAACATGTTTTTTTTTGTTAATTATATAGTTGGCGTAATATTACTTTAGGAAATAAATAAGACTATACTTCATTATCAAGAAAATTGTCTCTAGGTTTCTTTGTGGTAATAAATAACGTCGGCAGGCGGTAATAAGAGATGTTTCTGTTAAGAAAATACATTTGAAATATTTCAAATTATATAAATGTTGCGGTTGTAGCGCCAGACTTACTTAGCAACATTTTATGTTGAAAATAATCGTATTATGTAGGAAAATGACTTCGTAAGAATAGAAAAATAGAAAGTATTTAATTAAAGAAAACTATATTTAAATTGAGAATATATGTCCATTACTTGCAAAAATTTAGAAGTTATTCATTGCTTGAATGATAATTCCTAATGCGGATGCAAAATGGTCCATGCTGCCGTCACACAGTGATATAGAAATAAAAACAAGAGGGATATAATTCTGTAACTTCTGAATGGTCTACCAGGGGCGTAGTAAGAGATCCGCAACTTGGATCACCTCGGGTATGTTCAATTTTTATAACGATATTATTTTTTAGTTTGTGTTCCAATCTTTAAAAATTTATCAATTATCTCTTTTAAACTTAAATTTTCAAAATTTTTACCGACCCTACTTCAGTTTTCCTAAAAACACCAATTATTTAAACAACAAATTTATGTATGGAACCGTGAGAGAACTGTTAAGAATCATGTCTGAGTCCAAATTTATATTAATTTCAATTCAAAAAATACAAAAAGGTCTGAACTATATTCTAGTCTATAGTCTGGACTTTAGTCTAGTCTATAGTCTGGACTGTAGTCTAGTCGATAGTCTGAACTATATCTAGTCTATAGTTTGAACAATAGTCTAGTCTATAGTCTGGACTATAGTCTAGTCTATAGTCTGGACTATAGTCTAGTCTATAGTCTGGACTATAGTCTAGTCTATAGTCTGGACTATAGTCAAGTCGATGGTCTGGCCTATAGTCTAGTCTATAGTTTGGACTATAGTTTGGATAGATAAAAAGTAGTCATTCTTGGGATACGCCTGGCCCCCTTGGTAGCAAAAGTTTTGACATTTCTTTTCATTTAAAATATTGAAAAGAAATGTCGAAACTTTTGATACCGCGGGGACCAGGTGCATCCCAAAAATGGCTTATTTTTTATCCAGACTATTATAGTCCAGACTATAGACTGACTCTAGTCTATACAATGGACTGACTCTAGTCCATACTATAAACTAGACTATGGAATAAACTATAGGCCAGACTATAGACTAAACTATAATATAGACTATACTCTAGATTATAGTCCAGCTTATAGACTTGACTGTAGTTAGTTAGTTAGTTAGTTAGTTAGTTAGTTAGTTAGTTAGTTAGTTAGTTAGTTAGGTTAGTTAGTTATAGTTAGTTAGTTAGTTAGTAGTTAGTTAGTTAGTTAGTTAGTTAGTTAGTTAGTAGTTAGTTAGTTAGTTAGTTAGTTAGTTAGTAGTTAGTTAGTTAGTTAGTTAGTTAGTTAGTTAGTTTAGTTAGTTAGTTAGTAGTTAGTTAGTTAGTTAGTTAGTTAGTTAGTTAGTTAGTTAGTTAGTTAGTTAGAGTTAGTTAGTTAGTTAGTAGTTAGTTTAGTTGTAGTTAGTTAGTTAGTTAGTTAGTTAGTTAGTTAGTTAGTTAGTTAGTTAGTAGTTAGTAGTTAGTTAGTTAGTTAGTTAGTTAGTTAGTAGTTAGTTTAGTTAGTTAGTTAGGTTAGTTAGTTAGTTAGTTAGTTAGTTAGTTAGTTAGTTAGTTAGTTAGTTAGTTAGTTAGTTAGTAGTTAGTTAGTTAGTTAGTTAGTTAGTTAGTTAGTTAGTTAGTTAGTTAGTTAGTTAGTTAGTTAGTTAGTTAGTTAGTTAGTTAGTGTAGTTAGTTAGTTAGTTAGTTAGTTAGTTAGTTAGTTAGTTAGTAGTTAGTAGTTAGTTAGTTAGTTAGTTAGTTAGTTAGTTAGTTAGTAGTTAGTTAGTTAGTTAGTTAGTTAGTTAGTTAGTTAGTTAGTTAGTTAGTTAGTTAGTTAGTTAGTTAGTAGTTAGTTAGTTAGTTAGTTAGTTCGTTAGTTAGTAGTTCGTTAGTTAGTTAGTTAGTTAGTTAGTTAGTTAGTTAGTTAGTTAGTTAGTTAGTAGTTAGTTAGTTTAGTTAGTTAGTTAGTTGGTTAGTTAGTTAGTTGGTAGTTAGTTGTTAGTTAGTTAGTTAGTATTGTTAAGTCTTGAGCTTAAGCTCAGTTTAGCACTCAGAATTTGCATCCAATCTACAGAAATGTCTAGAATATTAACAAAATTCAATTTTCTCCAAAAAAAATATAACTCATATTTCAGCATTTCAGACACTTTCATAGAAAAAGTTGTCAATTAACTAAATTCCACTTCAAACAAGCCTTAAAAATTCACAACATTGTTGCAAAACATTTCGCAAATAGGCAAAAACTCAAGAAGACGAAAATAATGCTGTAAATAGCTTATGGAGATTTGTAGGTATTTTAGTTAATAAAACTCTTGTAATATTAACAGAGACAACAACAATAAATAGAAGCAATTATTACGTTATACTACAAGATGATTTAACGTATGATTGACTACGTCGTAAAATACTACATGGAGCATTAAATAGCGAGACATTTAACTATATCCCAAGGTATTATTATTGCAATAGAGCAATAGCTACTAGACTAAATCGACAAAATACTCTACGTCTACTATAGAGATTAGTACGGTTGTTAGATTTCAAATACAATTACCACAACAACAACAGAAACTAAAAACAAGATAATGGAAAGTAAAAGAATAAAACAGAAAACAAAGTGATAGTCAGTCGTCTGCAGACGTCCGATGACAATATTTAAAACAAAGAAGCAACAAAAAAAAACACATAAAAGTAATTTTGTAAAAAACTTGTCACTTTTGCTTAAAAAGCATCAAATTTCCGTTTTTTTTGCAATTTTTTTGTTGCTTTATCTATTTGTTGTAATGTAATAACACCCAGGGCTGGGAAGTAGCAATCAAAAATAAATTTGTTTATACACATAGCCACAGCAAGAAAAAAGTAGAAAACCGTAATGAAATGAAAGACTAAAGAAATACAAACACATACATACATATGTATGTACATATGTGTGTAGGTACATAGATGTATTGAGGTATTAACACCTTGTTCGAAGTGTTAATTTGAGGGGATTCACTAAAAGTAATCAACCCCAAACTACGAGTATTATTTAGTTTTATACTTTTTGCATGGTTTTTTTTTGTTCTTTCCTCTGTAGCTGAAAAGTGCGAGGGTTGTGAGAAAAACTTCGCAAATTAAGAAATACTGCATACTTTCAGGTCTGTCTCTAAGCTTTGCTTGAAACTTCCGGATTTTTGAATCAGGAATAGAAAAATGATAATAATATTTGAAATTATAAATATCTCATATTTAATGGAAATTTCGCAGAAGTTTCTTTTAAAATTTTGTGTTATAACCCTCCTATTCTACAAGAACAGAAGTATAAAGTCTATAAGAATGTGAAAATCCTCTACAACTTTTTAATTATTTGTCACAAGTGGTTACATGTCTCATGTACATAGTTGTTGCTTTTTGTAAGTATGCTCTTCATCTATTGTTTTCTTCTTCATTTCCTTTTGTTTATTCTTGCTTTTCAATTTGTTTTTGTTTTTCATTAATGACTTGTCATAATTTTGTCTTTTGGTTTTTTTGTTATATTGTTTCTGAATAGTATTTCCTTTGGTGTTTCTTTGGACCCCTACCACCGCCATATAGGGAACAAGGTGATGTTGGTAACACTTCTAGTTCAGCTCTAGTTCAGTTCTAGTTCAGTTCTAGTTCAGTTCTAGTTCAGTTCTAGTTCAGTTCTAGTTCAGCTCTAGTTCAGTTCTAGTTCTGTTCTAGTTCAGTTCTAGTTCTGTTCTAGTTCAGTTCTAGTTCAGTTCTAGTTCAGTTCTAGTTCAGTTCTAGTTCAGTTCTAGTTCAGTTCTAGTTCAGTTCTAGTTCAGCTCTAGTTCAGTTCTAGTTCAGTTCTAGTTCAGTTCTAGTTCAGTTCTAGTTCAGTTCTAGTTCAGTTCTAGTTCAGTTCTAGTTCAGTTCTAGTTCAGGTCTAATTCAGTTCTAGTTCAGTTCTAGTTCTAGTTCAGTTCTAGTTATAGTTCAGTTCTAGTTATAGTTCAGTTCTAGTTATAGTTCAGTTCTAGTTATAGTTCAGTTCTAGTTATAGTTCAGTTCTAGTTATAGTTCAGTTCTAGTTATAGTTCAGTTAGTTCTAGTTATAGTTCAGTTCTAGTTCAGTTCTAGTTCAGTTCTAGTTCAGTTCTAGTTCAGTTCTAGTTCAGTTCTAGTTCAGTTCTAGTTCAGTTCTAGTTCAGTTCTAGTTCAGTTTCTAGTTCAGTTCTAGTTCAGTTCTAGTTCAGTTCTAGTTCAGTTCTAGTTCAGTTCTAGTTCAGTTCTAGTTCAGTTCTAGTTCAGTTCTAGTTCAGTTCTAGTTCAGTTCTAGTTCAGTTCTAGTTCAGTTCTAGTTCAGTTCTAGTTCAGTTCTAGTTCAGTTCTAGTTCAGTTCTAGTTCAGTTCTAGTTCAGTTCTAGTTCAGTTCTAGTTCAGTTGTAGTTCAGTTCTAGTTCAGTTGTAGTTCAGTTCTAGTTCAGTTCTAGTTCAGTTCTAGTTCAGTTCTAGTTCAGTTCTAGTTCAGTTCTAGTTCAGTTCTAGTTCAGTTCTAGTTCAGTTCTAGTTCAGTTCTAGTTCAGTTCTAGTCAGTTCTAGTTCAGTTCTAGTTCAGTTCTAGTTCAGTTCTAGTTCAGTTCTAGTTCAGTTCTAGTTCAGTTCTAGTTCAGTTCTAGTTCAGTTCTAGTTCAGTTCTAGTTCAGGTCTAGTTCAGTTCTAGTCAGTTCTAGTTCTGTTCCAGCTCAATTCTAGTTAGTTCTAGCTCAGTTCTAGTTCAGTTCTAGTTTTTCTAGTTCAGTTCTAGTTCAGTTCTAGTTCATTTCTAGTTCAGCTCTAGTTCAGTTCTAGTTCAGTTTTAGTTCAGTTCTAGTTCAGTTCTAGTTCAGTTCTAGTTCAGTTCTAGTTCAGTTCTAGTTCAGTTCTAGTTCAGTTCTAGTTCAGTTCTAGCTCAGTTCTAGTTCAGTTCTAGTTCAGTTCTAGTTCAGTTCAGTTCTAGTTCAGTTCTAGTTCAGTTCTAGTTCAGTTCTAGTTCAGTTCTAGTTCAGTTCTAGTTCAGTTCTAGTTCAGTTCTAGTCAGTTCTTCAGTTTTAGTAGTTCATCTAGTTCAGTTCTAGTTCAGTTCTAGTTCAGTTCTAGTTCAGTTCTAGTTCAGTTCTAGTTCAGTTCTAGTTCAGTTCTAGTTCAGTTCTAGTTCAGTTCTAGTTCAGTTCTAGTTCAGTTCTAGTTCAGTTCTAGTTCAGTTCTAGTTCAGTTCTAGTTCAGTTCTAGTTCAGTTCTAGTTCAGTTCTAGTTCAGTTCTAGTTCAGTTCTAGTTCAGTTCTAGTTCAGTTCTAGTTCAGTTCTAGTTCAGTTCTAGTTCAGTTCTAGTTCATTTCTAGTTCAGTTCTAGTTCAGTTCTAGTTCAGTTCTAGTTCAGTTCTAATTCAGTTCTAGTTCAGTTCTAGTTGAGTTCTAGTTCAGTTCTAGTTCAGTTCTAGTTCAGTCCTAGTTCAGTTCTAGTTCAGTTCTAGTTCAGTTCTAGTTCGGTTCTAGTTAAGTTCTAGTTAAGTTCTAGTTCAGTTCTAGTTCAGTTCTAATACATCAATAAATTCGTCTGGATTGTTTGAATATTATTTTCACTTTTTGTAACAATCATTTACATACACATTCAACACTTGTTCATATTTTCATTCAATTCCTTCCATTATTACGAAGATATCTGTATATATGAGAGTTTCGTAGTGTGAGAGCGTAAGTAAGTTGACAACTTTGACATATCAGTTTCTAACAAATTAATTTTTGTCAATTCAATCTACTACAATACATACAACAGGAAAAATTTATCACACAGATTTTGAAGTTATCAAATATTTTACAGTGGAAAATAAAAGTGGATAATTTAAGAAAAATCATTCGAAAATATAAACTTATACTGGGAGAAATCGTATGAAACATTATAAAATACATATGAGCAAACATTTGAATTTTGGTGATTTTAATCATATTTAAACCGTTTGTTAAATGAAAAGAAATTAGTTTTTTAGTTGTAGTTGATTTTTCAAGGCGTTTTGTAGAAGATATTTTATGCGCTGCTGTTTTTGTTAAAATTTTTGTTATTTTTTAATTTTTTCTGCAAAAAACAATCTAGTTAATTTACAGTGAAAAAAAAAAAAACAATATATGTTGTACACGTTTTTTATTTGTTTAATAATTTCTGTTTAGATATTTCACATTTTTTTGTTTATTTATTAAACCAAAAAAAAAACACAGCTTTTGTACTATAAACAGTATTTTTTGTCATGCTTTTTTTTATTATTGCGGAAACAGATTATTTGCGGCAACACGATATCGTTTCTGTGTTTATTTTTTTTACAAATATATGTGTGTTTTGTCATAATATTAAAATAAATAAGAAATGAAAAAAAAAACAGAATTTTATTTAAAACCATGTTTGTATAATGTGTATTTATTTAACACATACCCACTAGTTTTAATTTTTATATTTAAAAACAAAGTTTGCTTATTTTTTTACAAAATAAATACATATTTTCAAAGCAACTGTGATTTATTTGAAATGAAAATTTAGAAAAAAATACAAAGAAATTTGAAAGCCCACGAGTGGAGAAATTGTAACAAAAGAGCTTGAATAGATAATAAGGTTCAGGTTTAATGGTAGCTTGATCCTCGGTTATAATTTTAATAGCTTTTCTGATTTTGCTGAAAAATAATATATGAAGAAATTATATATCTAATCACAAGTTTTCAATTTGAAATTTGACATTTTTACTTTTGACTTTATTTAGTTTTTAGCAAATAACTTTTGTATTATATTAAAGAAATCATATAGAAAAAATCTGTATCAATCCTAAAACCTTGAGGAATCCAATAATATAAGTTTTTTACAATTATCTTCAAACTCCCATTTTTAACGAATTTTCAAAATTTGGGTTTCAATATCTATGCTGAAAGTGTTTATTTTTAGGCAAGCTTTTAACTTTATGCTTTTATATAAAATTTGGATTCTAAACTCATACTTTTTGATATATTTTGAAAGAAAATATATTTCAATATAATTGTAGTATAATATTAAGTTCATTTAGTTATGCACCCTACCTCCAGCATTTTTTGAAATATTTTTTTAAACTAAAAGTTTACAATATTATGCTTGACTTTTGTTAGATTTTTTGAAATAACTTTGTATTATTTAAAAAAATTTTTTTTTTAAATTCTCTAAGATTCCTAACACCTTGAGGAATGTTATAATACAAATAGTTTTCAATTATCTGCAAACGCCTATTTTTAACGAATTTTCCAACATTGTGTATTAAAATCTATGGTGCAAGTGTTAATTTTTAGGCGAGCTTTTAACTTTAAGCTTATATGTATAATTTGAATTCTAAACGTATATTTTTTGATATATTTTAAAAGAAAAGAATTTGAACTATAATTATAATAGAATTTTAAGTTCATTTAGTTATGCACCCCTACCTCCAGCATTGTTTGAAATATTTTTTTAATCCAAAAATTTACAAAATTAGGCTTGACTTTTGTTAGATTTTTTGAAATAACTTTTGTATTATTTAAAGAAAAAAATTTTTAAAATTCTCTAAGATTCCTAACACCTTGAGGAATGTTATAATACAAATAGTTTTCAATTATCTGCAAACGCCTATTTTTAAAGAATTTTCAAAATTTGAGTTTCGAAATCTATGCTGAAATTGGTTATTTTTAGGCGAGCTTTTAACTTTAAGCTTTTATGTATAATTTGGATTCCAAACATATATTTTTTGATATATTTTAAAAGAAAAGACTTTGAAATATAATTATAATAGAATTTTAAGTTCATTTAGCCAGGCACCCTACCTCCAGTATTGTTTGAAACATTTGTTTTAAACTAAAAATGTCCAATATTATGCTTGACTTTTGTTAGATTTTTTGAAATAACTTTTGTATTATTTTAAGGAAATAATTTTAAAAAATTTTCTATGATTCCTAACACCTTGAGGAATATTATAATAAAAATAGTTTTTAATAATCTTTGGGTATCAAAATCTATGCTGAAATTGGCTATTTTTAGGCGAGCTTTTAACTTTAAGCTTTTATGTATAATTTGAATTCTAAACGTGTATCGTTTAGGATGTATTTTGAAAGAAAAGACTTTGAATTATTATTCCAGTAGAATATTAAGTTGATTTAGCCATGCACCCTACCTCCAGTGTTGTTTGAAATAATTTTCAACTTAAAAGTTGTAATTTTTTGACTTTGTCTTTATTTAGTTTTTTGCAAATAATTTTTGTATTATATAAAAGAAATCATGGAAAACGCATGTATATGAATCCTAAGACCGTTAGGAATCCAATAATAGAAATATTTTATATTATCTTCAAAGTCCTAATTTTAACGAATTTTCAAAATCCATGCTAAAAGTAAAAATTTTTTAAGCTAACTTTTATTTTATTATTTTATATAAACTTTGGTTTCAAAACTTATATTGTTTATAAATTTTGAAAGAACAGTCTATGAGCTATAAATCTAGTAGAATATTAAGTTCATTTAGCCATGCACCCTATCTCCAGCATTGTTTGAAATATGTTTCAATTGAAAAGTTTGTATTTTTTTCTTTTGTCTTTAGTTGGTTTTTGGCAAATATCTTTTGTTTAATTTGAAAGAAATAATTTAGAAAAATTTTATACGATTCCTAACACCTTAAGGAATTTTATAATATCAATATTTTCCCCTTATCTTTAAAAAGCCTAATTTTAACGAATTTTCCAAATTAAAAACACTTTTTGCTATATTTTGTAAGATTTATAGAAAAATAACATTCTTAAAAACTTTTTAAAGCTTTCTTTTTTTATTAAAATACTTCTAATTGCTCATTCTTAGACAACAAATAATTACACAAGCGATTCCTAGAACCATGGACTAGTACAAATCATTCATTCATTTAAAGCATGAATGAATGATTATCGCTTTTTTTTACAAAACAGACGGAAATGCGCTAAAGTTTTTTTTTTAACAAAATTAATTTTTTTTCTACTACATATAACAATACAGATAAGACCATTAAAAAAATATATAAAATTTTTTTTTAGAAATAACATTATATATAATGATGACCCACATTAAACACAAAACAAAATTAAAAAAAATGTTCTGAAATAAATTATTTATAAAAGGGGGAATTTTATTTATATAAAATCAAAACAAAATCTTGTTAAAATAAATGAACTCTAAAAAAAAATAATTAAACAAGAAAAATCAACTAACAAAGACAACAACAAAAA
This sequence comes from Lucilia sericata, assembly GCF_015586225.1. Taxonomy (NCBI): domain Eukaryota; kingdom Metazoa; phylum Arthropoda; class Insecta; order Diptera; family Calliphoridae; genus Lucilia; species Lucilia sericata. Next base: position 38,557 of record NW_023995124.1, on the reverse strand, counting down.
AACATTTAAAACAACATCAAAAGATAACCCTGACCTTAGAAAATTATCAGTTGTGAAAAAACAGTACAATGAAAATTAAAAATATGTACTTGGAAAATTCATTTGAAAAATAATGAAGTCGAATAAAACGTGAGTTGAGTTTACAAAACAAAATTTCCCTCAAACAAAAGCTAGTTGTTTGTTTGTGTCTTAAAAGAACTCTTAACATTTAATTAATTAAAAAAAAATTATATTTTTTCCAGCTTAACAAAAAATTCCTATAAAAAATTACAGATTTTTATAAAAGATTTTGTTATAAACATAGAAAAACACCCAACAAATAACTGCCTAAGAAACACACAAAAATAAAAACTAAGCAACATTTTGGTAAACAACAAAGCAACAATGTTTCGCAACAATTTAAAGTCTCAAAATAACTAAAATAAACGATAAATCGACAAAAAAACGAAAACAAAACGAATCTATAAACTAAACAAAACTTTTAAATAATTAAACAAAATAGCACACATTTTTTAATTGTTAATTAAAGAAAAAAACAATAAATTAGCATGGTGCGTATGACTAATTCGGCCTCAACGGAACAAACACAAACTCAAAATCAACAACAGCAGCAACAGTCGCCACCACCACAACAGCAGCAACAACAACAAACACATCTCAAAGATCACAAAAACAGAATTCTTTGCAAAAATCACAAAATAAAAATTTCAATAATAATAATAATGTGGCCTCAACCTCATCTTCTACATCATCTTTAAATAGTTTATCATCGTCTTCGTTAGAGCAAAATAGCTCTTCGGGTGGCATAGTAATGGTAGTGCCACAGCAGCAGCAGCAACAACAACCACAACAACAGCAGCAACAACAAACACAAGCGCCACCAGCGCCCAATCAACAGCCAACACAATATACACACATGCAACATGTTGCCCCACCACCACAACATGTTTTGCATCATCAACAGCAACAACAACAACAACAGCAGCAGCTGTCACCGGCCGAAGCTGGCTCTAATCCCCCCTTGCCAGCTTCACCGCCACTCTTGCAGCAAACACCTACAACCGCCTCAGGGTGCTCAACTAGTACCCTGTGCGGTGCATCATCCCCAGCAACATCAACAACAAATGGCCATAGTGGCAGCCATACAAGCTCATATGGCTGCCACAGGTGGTGGCCCTTTACCACCTCATATGCATCAACCATCATCATGGTCCACATGCGCCACCACCACAAAATCATGGCCCTCCTCAACAAACTCAACAACCCACTCCGCCCATGGAAAATGGTCATGGTGGCTTATCGCCTAGTGGCTCCACCACTAGCAGTGTTAGTTCGAATAGTGGTACTGCCGCTGGTGCTGGTGGTGGTTCTAATATGGTTAATGGTAATGTTGTTGCTGCCACAGGTGCACCACCTCCGCCGCCCGGTCCCGGTCCACTTTATATACAATATCATGGTGAATTCTATCCGGCAGAATATTATATAGCGCCGCATCCGCATGAGGGTATATGTCCACAGCATCCTCATCATCATCAGGCCATGTGTGCAATTCCGGGAGAATATGGTAAGATTTGTAGAAGGAAATTATTCAGATATTTGGATGTAAAAAGAAAGAGATACATTTTTTCTTAATATTTATTTCATAAGCAACATGTTGCCGCTTATAAGCTCTGGACTTGTACATACAAAATGTGATGTCACCTGTTGTAAAATAAAAGAAACATCATAAACATTAAAGCTTAATCATAAAAAGAAATTGATCCAAATGCCTAATATGTTTCGAGCAACATGTTGCCAGTATTAGATAGATAGATAGATAGATAGATAGATAGATAGATAGATAGATAGATAGATAGATAGATAGATAGATAGATAGCATAGATAGATAGATAGATAGATAGATAGATCGATAGATAGATGATAGATAGATAGATCGATCGCTAGATAGATAGATCGATAGATAGATAGCTAGATAGATAGCTAGATAGATCGATAGATAGCTCGCTCGCTCGCTCCTGCTCGCTCGCTCGCTCGCTCGCTCGCTCGCCGCTCGCTCGCTCTCTCGCTCGCTCGCTCGCTCGCTCGCTCGCTCGCTCGCTCGCTCGCTCGCTCGCTCGCTCGCTCGCTCGCTCGCTCGCTCGCTCGCTCCTCGCTCGCTCGCTCTCTCGCTCTCTCGCTCGCTCGCTCGCTCGCTCGCTCGCTCGCTCGCTCGCTCGCTCGCTCGCTCCCTCGCTCGCTCGCTCGCTCGCTCGCTCTCTCGCTCGCTCGCTCGCTCGCTCGCTCGCTGCTCGCTCGCTCGCTCGCTCGCTCGCTCGCTCGCTCGCTCGCTCGCTCGCTCGCCTCGCTCGCTCGCTCGCTCGCTCGCTCGCTCGCTCGCTCGCTCGTTCTCGCTCGCTCGCTCGCTCGCTCGCTCGCTCGCTCGCTCGCTCGCTCGCTCGCTCGCTCGCTCGCTCGCTCGCTCGCTGCTCGCTCGCTCGCTCGCCTCGCTCCTCGCTCGCTCGCTCGCTCGCTCGCTGCTCGCGCGATCGCTCGCTCGCTCGCTCGCTCGCTCGCTCGCCTCGCTCGCTCGCTCGCTCGCTCGCTCGTCGCTCGCTCGCTCGCTCGCTCGCTCGCTCGCTCGCTCGCTCGCGTCGCTCGCTCCTCGCTCGCTCCTCGCTCGCTCGCTCCTCGCTCGCTCGCTCGCTCGCTCGCTCGCTCGCTCGCTCGCTCGCTCGCTCGCTCGCTCGCTCGCTCGCTCGCTCGCTCGCTCTCGCTCGCTCGCTCGCTCGCTCGCTAGCTCGCTCGCTCGCTCGCTCGCTCGCTCGCTTCGCTCGCTCCTCGCCTCGCTCGCTCCCTCCTCCGCGCTCGTCCCCCCTCTTTCTTCTTTCTCCCTTTCTTCCCCTGTTTCCTCCTTCTCTCTTCCTCTTTCCTTCCGGCTTCCCTTTTCCCTTTCTTCCCCCCTTCCCCCCCCCCTCTTCCCTTTTCTCCCCCTCCCCTCCTCTTTCCCCCCCCCCTCCAACCCTCCTTGCCATATGTTTTCCTACTCCTCCCCCACTTCCATCCTCATCCCTGAAAATTTAGCAAAAAAGGGTGTCGAGGATTCTATTTCACTATTTCTTTATTTCTTTAATATAATGCTTCATAAATCTTCTTAGTAATTAATTTTAATTTGCTATAATTCATTAAAAGCCCTGTCCCATACATAAACTGTAAACAGCCGTACATAACACACAAAGACACCCAAACATACCTATAAACATGTCATGGTAAAATTTTTACTTACATACAGGTGAAATTGTCTAGTTCCCTTTCATTACACCATTTGTTTTCCAACATAACTCTAGTCTAATATTTTGTATTGTCTGTTGTTTTTTTTTCGTCTGCCTTTAGAGAGACCCTAATAAAAATTACTTAAATGTCTTTCAATTTAGTTGTACAGCTATGAATACAACAAATACAACTGCAAATGGAGTAAAAGCAACAACAACAAGAATAAAAAAATGCGAGAAAAACATTAGCCCAAAAGATTAACACCAAATAGGATTTCATGGTACACAAAATTTAGGCTCATACGGACATAAAGCACTAATAAATAGCTCCCCCTCCCCTTCCCTTTCACCACTCAACTCAAATAAACTAACTGAACAGACAATTAGAGTTCTTGGGCAAAAATTGCTTTTGCAAAAACAGCAGCAACAACATCGCCAAAGCAGGATGATGACAATGTGATGGTTTGATGGTCACCAATATCAATAGTCATAAAAACCCAGCAATTTTAAAAAGAGAAAATTTATACTACTTCTTGAAACCAATTTCCTTGATTACTTACCTATCACCTGTAATCTAGCATTGAGTCAGTTGTCACTTTGTTTTATCGCAGTAATCTAAAGCTCTGCATCAAAAAGGATTTATTTCTTTTACCTAAAATTTTTGGAAATTCCACACACAAATAAACAGAACCTTGTCAGTCGGGCTTATATATGGGCGACTGGTGGTGTAGTATGTTGGGTAAGTCGGGCAAATTGTCATTCACATAGCAGTAGAGTGTGTGGCATTAACAAATCCCAACACGTTAGTAGCTCTTTTTCTATTGCTATTTTCTATTGTGTTTTAATACCTAAAAGTTCCTTTACTAAATAGCTGAGAATAAACACACTCACAGGCTACAGTGTTTAATAAATTTAAGAGAACAGTGTGATAGTTTTAAAAATACTAGGATAGTCTAGCTTAGAATGTTATGTTTTCATTCTAGTCTATAATCTAGTACATGTGTAGTCAGTCTATAGTCAAGTTTATAATCTCATCTGTAGCCTAGTCAATAGGCAAAAGTATACTACAGCATATAGTATGATATGTAGTCTAGTTTTTCATTTGGTCTATTGTCTAGTCTTTAGTCTTGTCTATAGACTAGTCTATTCTATAGTCTATTCTTCAGTGTAGTCTATAGTCTAGTCTAGTATATAGTCTAGTCTAGTATATAGTCTAGTCTATAGTCTAGTCTATAGTCGAGTCTATAGTCGAGTCTATAGTCGAGTCTATAGTCTAGTCTATAGTCTAGTCTATAGTCTAGTCTATAGTCTAGTCTATAGTCTAGTCTATAGTCTATCTATAGTCTAGTCTATAGTCTAGTCTATAGTCTAGTCTATAGTCTAGTCTATAGTCTAGTCTATAGTCTAGTCTATAGTCTAGTCTATAGTCTAGTCTATAGTCTAGTCTATAGTCTAGTCTATAGTCTAGTCTATAGTCTAGTCTATAGTCTAGTCTATAGTCTAGTCTATAGTCTAGTCTATAGTCTAGTCTATAGTCTAGTCTATAGTCTAGTCTATAGTATAGTCTAGTCTATAGTCTATTCTATAGTCTAGTCTATAGTCTAGTCTATAGTCTAGTCTATAGTCTAGTCTATAGTCTAGTCTATAGTCTAGTCTATAGTCTATTCTATAGTCTAGTCTATAGTCTAGTCTAGAGGCTAGTCTATAGTCTGGTCTATAGTCTAGTCTATAGACTAGTCTATAGACTAGTCTATAGACTAGTCTATAGACTAGTCTATAGTCTAGTTATAGTCTAGTCTATAGTCTAGTCTATAGTCTAGTCTGTAGTCTAGTCTATAGTCTAGACTATAGTCTAGTCTATAGTATAGTCTATAGTCTAGTCTATAGTCTAGTCTATAGTCTAGTCTAGTCTAGTCTATAGTCTAGTCTATAGTCTAGTCTATAGTCTAGTCTATAGTCTATAGTCTATAGTCAGTATAGTCTAGTCTATAGTCTAGTCTATAGTCTAGTCTATAGTCTAGTCTATAGTCTATAGTCTAGTCTATAGTCTAGTCTATAGTCTAGTCTATAGTCTAGTCTATAGTCTAGTCTATAGTCTAGTCTATAGTCTAGTCTATAGTCTAGTCTATAGTCTAGTCTATAGTCTAGTCTATAGTCTAGTCTATAGTCTAGTCTATAGTCTAGTCTATAGTCTAGTCTATAGTCTAGTCTATAGTCTAGTCTATAGTCTAGTCTATAGTCTAGTCTATAGTCTAGTCTATAGTCTAGTCTATAGTCTAGTCTATAGTCTAGTCTATAGTCTATATAGTCTAGTCTATAGTCTAGTCTATAGTCTAGTCTATAGTCTAGTCTACATAGTCTAGTCTATTCTAGTCTCTAGTCTAGTAGTTCTAGTCTATAGTCTAGTCTATAGTCTAGTCTATAGTCTAGTCTATAGTCTAGTCTATAGTCTAGTCTATTGTCTAGTCTATAGTCTAGTCTATAGTCTAGTGTATAGTCTAGTCTATAGTCTAGTCTATAGTCTATAGTCTAGTCTAGTCTATAGTCTAGTCTAGTCTAGTAGTCTAGTCTATAGTCTAGTCTTAGTCTAGTCTAGTCTATAGTCTAGTCTATTGTCTAGTCTATAGTCTAGTCTATAGTCTAGTCTATAGTCTAGTTTATAGTCTAGTTTATAGTCTAGTCTAGTCTATAGTCTAGTCTACAGTCTAGTCTATAGTCTAGCCTATAGTCTAGTCTATCGTCTAGTCTATAGTCTAATCTAAACTCTAACCTATAGTCTAGCATGTAGTTTGGTATAGTATTGCTCATATTGGAAGTTAATTGAAGTTCGAAGAATTTTGCAGTATTTTACATCTTTAGTATAAAAATTTTGTATATAATTTTAATATTTTCCTCCACTGACCATTTAATGATAATCCCCACTATAAATAGTACATAAATTAAATAAAAAGAAACAAAAATCATATGGGTTTTACGAAAGGAAAAAACTACATACATATGTATTACAACAAGGTCTCTAAAGGACATGTATGTTTGTTTGTTTGTTGTATTTGTATTTATGTATTAGCTTTAAATGCAAATACATGTGTATTTGTCTGATTACATGTACATACATATATATATGTATATGTAAACATATTGGTTACATACACTGACATAGCCAAACATATACAATCACATAATATGACTTTCAATGAATGTATCAGTGCTGTAATATGGTTACCAGCAACATGCTTTTAAAAGCGTTTTTCAAATGCATAAATTACTGTGGAAATAGGGTTTTCTCTTTATTTATTACCCCCACTCCGAACATTCTGTTCATTTTCCATTTGGCAAATGTTTTAAGGACACCATTATCTAAACGTATGTATGTATATATATATATTTAAAAAAAAAGGACTAAAACATATTCATATGTCTGTCTTTGTGTGTATGTGTGTTTGTGCCTAAAATCTATGGGTTTCTTGTTGTCGTTTAACTATCAATGCCATCATTATTCAAACGCTGAGGAAATGGAAAAAACTCCCCCTACTCATCAGTTTTGGTTCTATAGCATGATTTTACTTCAAAATATAAAAGTTTTGCTTTTGTTTCTAGCAGTAAGAAGAAAACTTTAACTAAACGTTCTCATACAGTTACGATTTATTTAGCACAAAAAAAAAAAACAACAACTTCAAATTCTATTACTAAACTGCCATTTATCTTCTTACAATGAGTTTTATTGCGCAGCAAAAGAGTTGCCAGCCCCTAGCATTTTATGTAATCATAAAGGATTTTTTTTTTTTTGTCTAAAAATTCCGCTAATGTAGATTATATGTAGATTGTTAGGAAATTGAGTTATTGTCTTTTGGCAACATGTTGCTTGTAATTTAATTTTGTTGAAAAATATTTAGGAAAATTTTATAATTTTGATATACACACATACATACGTATTGCCACTATAGATATAATTGTTTTGTTCCCACGAATACGAAAAGTTGGCATTTTTAACAATTTATCAGTAAAGCAGGAAACAAGGGATTTAAATGGACTACAACGAGAACTATAGAATAAACTATGGAAGAGACTATGGACTAGATTATAGACTATACTATAGACTAGACTACATTATAGACTGGACTATAGACTAGACTTGACTACACAATAGATTATAGCCTAGACTATAGACTATACACTAGATTATAGCCTAGACTATAGACTAGACTATAGACTAGACTATAGCCTAGACTATAGACTAGACTATAGCCTAGACTATAGACTAGACTATAGACCAGACTATAGACTAGACTATGGGCTAGACTATAGGCTAGACTATAGACTAGACTATAGACTAGACTATAGACTAGACTATAGACTAGACTATAGACTAGACTATAGACTAGACTAGACTATAGACTAGACTATAGACTAGACTATAGACTAGAGTATAGACTAGACAATAGACTACACTATAGACTAGACTATAGACTAGACTATAGACTAGACTAAAGACTAGACTATAGACTCGACTATAGACTAGACTATAGACTAGACTATAGACTAGACTATAGACTAGACTATAGACTAGACTATAGACTAGACTATAGACAAGACTATAGACTAGACTATAGACTAGACTATAGACTAGACTATAGACTAGACTATAGACTAGACTATAGACTAGACTATAGACTAGACTATAGACTAGACTATAGACTAGACTATAGACTAGACTATAGACTAGACTATAGACTAGACTATAGACTAGACTATAGACTAGACTATAGACTAGACTATAGACTAGACTATAGACTAGACTATAGACTAGACTATAGACTAGACTATAGACTAGACTATAGACTAGACTATAGACTAGACTATAGACTAGACTATACGACTATAGACTAGACTATAGACTAGGACTATAGACTAGACTATAGACTAGACTATAGACTAGACTATAGACTAGACTATAGACTAGACTATAGACTAGACTATAGACTAGACTATAGACTAGACTATAGACTAGACTATAGACTAGACTATAGACTAGACTATAGACTAGACTATAGACTAGACTATATACTAGACTACACTAGACTATAGACTAGACTATAGACTAGACTATAGACTAGACTATAGACCTAGACTATAGACTAGACTATAGACTAGACTATAGACTAGACTATAGACTAGACGATAGACTAGACTATAGACTAGACTATAGACTAGACGATAGACTAGACTATAGACTAGACTATAGACTAGACTATAGACTAGACTATAGACTAGACTATAGACTAGACTATAGACCTAGACTATAGACTAGACTATAGACTAGACTATAGACTAGACTATAGACTAGACTATAGACTAGACTATAGACTAGACTATAGACTAGACTATAGACTAGACTATAGACTAGACTATAGACTAGACTATAGACTAGACTATAGACTAGACTATAGACTAGACTATAGACTAGACTATAGACTAGACTATAGACTAGACTATTGACTATACAATAGACTAGGACTATAGTTTAGACTATAGACTAGACTAAAGAGTAGACTATAGAGTAGACTATAGAGTAGACTTTAGACTAGACTATAGACTAGACTATAGACTAGGCTATAGACTAGACTAGACTATAGACTATTCCAGATTATACTAGACTATAGACTAGACTATATACTAAACTATAGACTAGGTTGTAGACTAGACTATACACTAGGCTATAGACTAAATTATAGTTTAGACTAGACTATAGACTAAACTATAGTTTAGACTAGACTATAGACTAAACTATAGACTTTAGAATAGACTATAGACTATACTATAGACTAGACTTTAGACTAGACTATAGAGTAGAGACTATACATTAAACTAGATTGTAGATTAGACTATAGACTATGCTATATACCAGACTACAGACTAAATAATAGATCAGACTACATGCTGGACTATGGACTAGAATTAGACTACATTGTACCAGACGACTATGGTTTCAAAAAAAATTCTCTACACATGTTTTGTTCTCAAATTCCTAACCAATAATATAAATTCCAAACAATCTGGCTTCATCAGTCTATTCCAACCTATCAACTGAGTTCAACAAAAAATGGAAAAAGTTTTTTTTTTCTTAATACTTTATTTTTTAATGCATATTTCACTCGACTGTTGTGTTCTTATCAGCAACGCCATCAATAACATCGACGCCAACATTATGATAATGTTGCAGCTCTCTATGGCTGGTTATAACAGAATAGAAAATAGACGGGGTGTGAGTATTTTTAAATATAAATGAGGGTAAGAGATCTTTACTTTTTTTAGTGGAAAAAGTGTGAAAATTTCATTTTTGCTTCATTTGTTAAAGTTGATACTTAACATGAGGGATTTGCAACGATTTTCCAAACATCTCATGTGTGAATGAATGGCTGTTGTTTATGAAGTTGTTGTTTTATTTTTTCAATTTAAAATTTGTTTGCAATTCTGTTGTTGTTGTATTTAGTGTTTAGTGTTCATTTGTTTGCATAAATGTCGAGACAAGTGGAAAAATAAAACTACAAAACTAAATTAATACGATTTAAGGATTTGTAATTTGATGCTCATTAATAATACTAAGTACGCCATTCCAATACAACAAGCAAAAACAACAAAACTTTTATGTTTGTTGTTTTCGTTTAGTTTTAACAAAAAAAGAACATTGTTTAAGCTATTTTAATTTTGTGAAATTTATCATTAAAAGCCAACAGCAGCATTAAAAGTAATTGTACAATTTTCTCCATTTTACTCATCGTCAGCATGATGATGAATAACATCATAGATTGTCTGGTCTGTTTAGCCCGACTACATGTCTAATAACTGACCAGAGACCCAACAACAAAGACAATATTTTATACTCACTCTAAGGTCTTCCTTCCTTCTTTCTTTCTTGTCTCAACTATAATTGTACATTAAAATATTTAAGAAAAAAAAAAAAGACCAGCAGCAAGAAGTAAGTATTAGGAAAAAAATAAAATTCATTAGTGTAATTTTTTTCTTAAACACTTACAGCTGAACACAGAAGTCTAAACATCTGAAATGCCTCTAACAATTTTAAAATTACACACAGAAAAATAGTTAAGAAATTCTAATTTATTCCAACACGATTGTATTTTAGTTGTTGCAACCATATTATGTTGAGTACATTATTTAATTAGTAGCCGAAATACAATATAAGATCACAACAAAATTAAACATCAATTGCAACAAACTTATAATTGTTCACTGTAGTCGTATTTTTCAACAGCAGAAGTTAAATACCAAACGAATTTAATATAATATGCTTGCGACTACTAAATTTAATCACACTGACCATATCATAGTTAAATTTCAATAGAGAAGACTAGACTATAGATTTGACTACATTATAGCCTAGAATATAAACTAGACTGTAGACTAGACTATATTATAGAATACAGACTACACTATATAATAGAATATAGTCTAGACTATAGACTAGATTATTGACTAGACTATGGACTGGACTATAGACAAAACTGCATATTAGACAACTGACTATAGCATAGACAAGGCAATAAACTAGACTGTAAGCTAGATTATAGAATAGACTATATGCTAGACTATAGACTAGACTATATGCTAGCCTATAGACTACACTATAGTCTAGAGTGTAGACTAGACTATAGACTAGACTATAGACTAGACTATAGACCAGACTATAGACTAGACTATAGACTAGACTATTGACTAGACTATAGACTAGACTATTGACTAGACTATAGACTAGACTATAGACTAGACTATAGACTAGACTATAGACTAGACTATAGACTAGACTATAGACTAGACTATAGACTAGACTATAGACTAGACTATAGACTAGACTATAGACTAGACTATAGACTAGACTATAGACTAGACTATAGACTAGACTATAGACTAGACTATAGACTAGACTATAGACTAGACTATAGACTAGACTATAGACTAGATTATAGACTGGACTATAGACTAGACTATAGACTAGACTATAGACTAGACTATGGACTAGCTATAGACTAGACTATAGACTAGACTATAGACTAGACTAGACTATAGACTAGGACTATAGAGTGGACTATAGACTAGACTATAGAGTGGACTATAGCTAGACTATAGAGTGGACTATAGACTAGACTATAGACTAGACTATAGACTAGACTATAGACTAGACTATAGACTAGACTATAGACTAGACTATAGACTAGACTATAGGACTAGACTATAGACTAGACTATAGACTAGATATAGACTAGACTATAGACTAGACTATAGACTAGACTATAGACTAGACTATAGACTAGACTATAGACTAGACTATAGACTAGACTATAGACTAGACTATAGAGTAGACTATAGACTAGACTATAGAGTGGACTATAGACTAGACATAGAGTGGACTATAGACTAGACTATAGAGTGGACTATAGACTAGACTATAGACTAGGACTATAGACTAGACTATAGACTAGACTATAGATAGGACTATAGACTAGACTATAGACTAGACTATAGACTAGACTATAGACTAGACTATAGACTAGACTATAGACTAACTATAGACTAGTAGACTAGACTATAGACTAGACTATAGACTAGACTATAGACTAGACTATAGACTAGACTATAGACTAGACTATAGACTAGACTATAGACTAGACTATAGACTAGACTATAGACTAGACTATAGACTAGACTATAGACTAGACTATAGACTAGACTATAGACTAGACTATAAGACTAGGACTATAGACTAGACTATAGACTAGACTATAGACTAGACTATAGACTAGACTATAGACTAGACTATAGACTAGGACTATAGACTAGACTATAGACTAGACTATAGACTAGACTATAGACTAGACTATAGACTAGACTATAGACTAGACTATAGACTAGACTATAGACTAGACTATAGACTAGACTATAGACTAGACTATAGACTAGACTATAGACTAGACTATAGACTAGACTATAGACTAGACTATAGACTAGACTATAGACTAGACTATAGACTAGACTATAGACTAGACTATAGACTAGACTATAGACTAGACTATAGACTAGACTATAGACTAGACTATAGACTAGACTATAGACTAGACTATAGACTAGACTATAGACTAGACTATAGACTAGACTATAGACTAGACTATAGACTAGACTATAGACTAGACTATAGACTAGACTATAGACTAGACTAGACTATAGACTAGACTAGACTATAGACTAGACTATAGACTAGACTATAGACTAGACTATAGACTAGACTATAGACTAGACTATAGACTAGACTATAGACTAGACTAGACTATAGACTAGACTATAGACTAGACTATAGACTAGACTATAGACTAGACTATAGACTAGACTATAGACTAGACTATAGACTAGACTATAGACTAGACTATAGACTAGACTATAGACTAGACTATAGACTAGACTATAGACTAGACTATAAACTAGACTATAGACTAGACTATAGACTAGACTATAGACTAGACTATAGACTAGACTATAGACTAGACTATAGACTAGACTATAGACTAGACTATAGACTAGACTAATAGACTAGACTATAGACTAGACTATAGACTAGACTATAGACAGACTATAGACTAGACTATAGAGTAGACTATAGACTAGACTATAGAGTAGACTATAGACTAGAGTCTAGTCTATAGTCTAGTCACTATATGTACTATAGACTAGACTATAGACCAGACTATAGATTAGACTATAGACAAGACTATAGGTTAGACTATAGACTAGAATATGGACTAGACTATAGACTAGACTATAGACCAGACTATAGACCAGACTATAGACCAGACTATAGACTAGGCTATAGACTAGACTATAGACCAGACTATAGACCAGACTATAGATTAGACTATAGACAAGACTGTAGACTAGAATATAGAATATACTATAGACTAGACTAGACTATAGACCAGACTATAGACTAGACTATAGACCAGACTATAGACTAGACTATAGACCAGACTATAGACTAGACTATAGACCAGACTATAGACCAGACTATAGACTAGACTATAGACCAGACTATAAACCAGACTATAGATTAGACTATAGACAAGACTGTAGACAAGACTATAGACTAGACTATAGACTAGAATATAGACTATACTATAGACCAGACTATAGACTAGACTATAGTCAAGACTACAGACTATAATATAGGCTAGACTATAGTCAAGACTATAGACTATACTATAGTCAAAACTATAGACTTGACTATGGACCAGACTATAGACTAGAGTATAGACTAGACTATAGTTTAGTAATTTTTTTCCACAGTGTGGACACTTTAATGCAACAACATTAGCAACAACAACAAAACATTGTCAGTTACTTGATTAATGGTTTAGTTAATTTGTCATTAGTCTTAAAGGTTTAGAAGAACAACAAGAACAAGTAAAAGAAAACAAACAGTCAGCAAACAATAACAAAATTCAAATGTTTAATATGGATTTGTCTATTACAATTTCTTTTGTCCACTTCTTTTATTAATGATGTCTAACTGTAGTGTCTATTCATTTAATTTTGTCCGTCCATCTGTCTTTCTCTGCATTCATTTGTCTTTTGTACTGGTCCTTCCGTTTTAAAACTAGCAACAGTCAAGTCCATCAGTCCATATATAGCATGATTTTAGTCTTTGTAATTTTTGCACTTTTTTGTATTGTTTCTTTAATAAAAAAAATCGTATAAAAAGAAAACAATTTCAAAAGTTTGTATGTAGATTAGAGATTTTATTGTCGCTTTTTTTTTTCTTAAACTCCCTCTCACTTTGTGTGTGTTTTCTTCGCTTTTTTTATCAATTTATTTAAGTACTTTTAATACTTAACTTCCGCCTTAATAAAAACTAAACAATAAATTTTGAAAGTAAATTAAGTTTCAAACATCTATAAATTTTTAGAGTGTTTAATTGGAGAAATGCTAAAAGGGGAAATTTACATGGAAACTGTTTAAAATAACACTTCAGAAATTAAGTTTTATTTTAAATAAGAAAATGGACTTGTTTATGGTTTAAACATTGTAACATGTATCTAGCAACATAGTTTATATAAAATCACTTTATTGTAGAAGAACTTTTTTAAACATTTTTAACAAATGAAGAGTATAGCTTGTATTAGCAACATGTTGCTAAGAATAATATAATTATTACACATTAATCCATCGTTGCACAGTGGGGCAGAATGGAAATTTTTTGGAAATAAATCTGGCATTTCTAAACGGCTGATCCGATCGGGATAAAATTTGGCGTGAGCGTAGCCAAGGAGTATTCGAGTTTAAGTTTTGAAGATGAACCCTGCAGATGCCCCAGGGACGGCGCTGTGGCGGCTCAAAGTAGGGTACCTACGACATGTAAAATTTTTAAACTCGTGCCATTTTTTTGTTTTTCACCCAAATACAAAGATTTTTATACTTTGTGAAAGCGCTCGACGAGATCTTGAAAAAACATGCTTGGACATACTACTTATCTCTTATAATATCCGAGTTATAGGCATTTAAAAATTTAGTGATACAAAATTTACCATACCTTGGTCCGCCTTTTTTTGAATACCGGGCGTAATTTTGGACCAAATGGACTCAATTTTTTCTTGTTAGTTAGACAACAAAATTTTCAATAATATACAAGAAATTTAAGATCAATATTGTTTACAGATCCAAAAATATACGTTTTTTAATTTAAAAATTCAAAAAATTTTAGATTTTGGCGTTTTTTTGCCAAAAATGTGTCTTAACTCTTTTATTAATAAAATAAAATTTTCTTTAAGAACATATAACAATTTTATAGTTTTCTAAAAGGTATCTTTACGCAGAACGCTTTGGCGTAAAAAACTTGTCCTATTTTTTGAAAATGTTGCCACTGCGTCCTTCCGAATATGACCTATTTTTTATCAAAACTTCAACTTTGGGCGACATGTTCTAAAATCCCAAAGCTGGGATCAGAAAACTGAAAGCAGTTTCGGAAACCTCAATATGTTTTCTATTTACTCCAAAAGTATTTTCGCAGCCCTGAAAGAAATGTGGACCCTATGGGCAAAAAAGTAAAAAATCCCATTTTTGGGATTTTCATTCCTATTTTTGGGAATTGCGGGATGCCCTTTGACCTTTTCAATTTTTTTTTTTGCATTTTCTTATTTGAAATGACAAATTTAACAAGCGTTGAAAATTTCATTGAGTTTTGTTCATAAATAAAGATTTTGTCATATATTACATATTTGTTTAATTTCTAAAACTATGATTTATATCAAAATTTTAATAGGATCGCAGATAGCTACAACAATTTAGTCCATATTTATCCCTTAATATCATTTTTTAGTTAGATATGGAAATTCTTGACCCTTTACAAAAAATTTCAGGCCAATATCTCAATTACATTCAAAAATATGTTCATTTAAACCTGTGTCCTTTAATTTCATCTTTTTCATATTTTAGTATTAAGTATGACAGAACATATTTAAATCTTATATTTACCTATTTTCTATTTGTTTGCTTATCCTTATAATTGAAAGGGTCTATTATGCTTAAATTTTAAAAAATTTATAACTATTTTTTACCTAAATTTTTTCGACAGATCATTTCGTTCTGTTTCGTTTATGATCATGTAGGTAAAAATATACAGGTAATGATAATTTCGATTCATTCACTAATAAGAAATATCAATGACTGAATTACAGGTTATAGTAATATAGTCCTAAATGTTAATAGGTAGACAATTCGTAATTTTTTACTTTGGAATACCTGTATCGGAAATGACAAGAATTGGTATATAAGTAAACTTCTCAGATTTTAAGTACCATATTTAATAAATCTACAATGAAGATTACATTAAAGTACGAAGAGTTGTGTTCCGTTTTATGGAGTATATCTTCAAAAGGGCCAGAAAGAATTGAAGACATTTCAAATTATATAAAAACTACATATAGTAGAAAAGTAGACAAAACAGGCATATCAAAAATTGAAAACTTTTTGATGTAAAAAGTAAGTCTGTGGATGGAAATCAAGAGAAATTTCGATTAAAATTTTGTAGTTGGATGGAAACTACTACGGAAATCTCAACTTACAACACATCAACAGGAGCGCCTTACAAGTCATACGAAGACTTATGTTCAAGGTCAAAAAAAAAAGAGGGTCACACAAAAACTTTTTTGAATCTCAAGTGAGGATATTGCTGATACATTTAACGAAATGCTGAAAAAGGAGAACCAACCTATGGATGTCGTACATATTGCAACTATTCTTCCTAATGCATCACCAAAACGACTTAAGCGAATTGTGGAAAGTATACCAACTCCAACATCATAATCAAATTTTACTGAAGAGGAAGCAATAGCGCTTATGTTGGAACTGGGTCTCAGTCGAAATAAGTACTAAATATTAAGGAAAGCTCTGCATGAAAAAGGACACAATATATTACCATCATACAAGGCGATCCAGGACAAAAAACAAACTATCCTACTAAATCAACAAAAAATAATGAAGAATTGAAAGAACTGAGAGCTGCGGAAAAAAGCAGAATCCAAGAAGAATTTAAAGTTCAGATGGGATTAAACATCGACAAACCACTTTCAAGTTGCGGTAGTACAAATGACGGTAATACGGCGAGAAGATTTTTTCGTGATTTTGAAATTACTTCAAAAATAACTGGAATCGACAAGGAGTTGCTTCGAAGAGTTAACACTATTTTAATGGCACTGAATAGTAAACATAAAATTAATGGAAATCGATTTGGGGAATACACATCTGAAATTTCTAAATTACTTGTATCTCTGTATCCATGGAGGGAACTAACACCAACTGTACACAAAGTATTGTGTCATGGTCAAATAATAATTGAATCGAATATTCTTCCACTTGGAGAGTTAACAGAAGAAGCCCAGGAAGCGAGGAATCGAGATTTTAAGCATGTTCAACTTTTCAGCTCAAGAAAATGCTCCAGGCAATCACAGAATGAAGATATTTTTAATAGTTTACTTCTATCTTCTGATCCTGTTCTTTCAACTATACGAAAAAGATGGATTTGTTATGAAACTCTATCATCTCAAAACGAGGAAAATTTAAAGGACTTATATTACCTTCTGGATATGTATACCGATATGACAGATTATTTTATAGAAAATAAGTAGTGTTAGGAATTAACTATATAAGTAGGTTGTAAGAATTAATTGTATTATGTTTAAGATAAACAGTTCAAATAAAAAAAGCTATTATACTAACTGATGATATTGTATTAAATTGTGTTTTATATTTCGGTGGGCGGGAAAGGTAATTTGTGTGGGGTGATTTAAGTGTTGTTGTGCGTGGCTCATAATAAAAATAAATTTTTTTTTATTGTATATACAATATTATAATAAAATAATTAACTAAATAATTTTTAAAAATTGTCCAAATATTTTATTCAACACCAAATGTATGTTCTGTCATACTTAATACTAAAATATGAAAAAGATGAAATTAAAGGACACAGGTTTAAATGAACATATTTTTGAATGTAATTGAGATATTGGCCTGAAATTTTTTGTAAAGGGTCGAGAATTTCCATATCTAACTAAAAAATGATATTAAGGGATAAATATGGACTAAATTGTTGTAGCTATCTGCGATCCTATTAAAATTTTGATATAAATCATAGTTTTAGAAATTAAACAAATATGTAATATATGACAAAATCTTTATTTATGAACAAAACTCAATGAAATTTTCAACGCTTGTTAAATTTGTCATTTCAAATAAGAAAATGCAAAAAAAAAATTGAAAAGGTCAAAGGGCATCCCGCAATTCCCAAAAATAGGAATGAAAATCCCAAAAATGGGATTTTTTACTTTTTTGCCCATAGGGTCCACATTTCTTTCAGGGCTGGGAAAATACTTTTGGAGTAAATAGAAAACATATTGAGGTTTCCGAAACTGCTTTCAGTTTTCTGATCCCAGCTTTGGGATTTTAGAACATGTCGCCCAAAGTTGAAGTTTTGATAAAAAATAGGTCATATTCGGAAGGACGCAGTGGCAACATTTTCAAAAAATAGGACAAGTTTTTTACGCCAAAGCGTTCTGCGTAAAGATACCTTTTAGAAAACTATAAAATTGTTATATGTTCTTAAAGAAAATTTTATTTTATTAATAAAAGAGTTAAGACACATTTTTGGCAAAAAAACGCCAAAAATCTAAAATTTTTTGAATTTTTAAATTAAAAAACGTATATTTTTGGATCTGTAAACGATATTGATCTGAAATTTTTTGTATATTATTGGAAATTTTGTTGTCTAACAACAGGAAAAAACTGAGTTCATTTGGTCCAAAATTACGCCCGGTATTCTAAAAAAGGCGGACCAAGGTATGGTAAATTTTGTATCACTAAATTTTTAAATGCCTATAACTCGGATATTATAAGAGATAAGTAGTATGTCCAAGCAAGTTTTTTCAAGATCTCGTCGAGCGCTTTCACAAAATATAAAAATCTTTGTATTTGGGTGAAAAACAAAAAAATGGCACGAGTTTAAAAATTTTACATGTCGTAGGTACCCCACTTTGAGCCACCACAGCGCCGTCCCTGGGGCATCTGCAGGGTTCATCTTCAAAACTTAAACTCGAATACTCCTTGGCTACGCTCACGCCAAATTTTATCCCGATCGGATCAGCCGTTTAGAAATGCCAGATTTATTTCCAAAAAATTTCCATTCTGCCCCACTGTGCGTTGTTGTATGAAACATTCTTTTAAACTTTTGTGAATCAACATGTTTTAGCATCATTAAGTTTTCTACCTTTTCACAACATGTTTCATCAACACTTGTTTTTCTTAACAAAGTGTGAAAATTCTAGTGTTTTTCGAGTTGTTTTTGTTTTTTTATTTATCTCTGCAGATTTAATTTTATTTTAAAAATCTATTTTGAAAACAATTTTCTCTGTAATATTTACTTCAATCCAACCATAACACTTTTTTTGAAGTGTTATTGTTATTATTACTATCTTTATTTATTATTAGTATCTCCTTTTTTGGTTCTGTTCTTTTCGTACACATTTCTTTTTTTAATATTGCTATTTTTGTTTAAATAAGATTTTGCATAAACTTAACATGCATTAAGTTTCTATTCGCCGTTTTGCTGCTTATTTTTTGCGACGTTACTTTGTGTAAAAGTAGCAATATAAAGTGGTATTATGAAAAATTTATTTATTATGCCCTACGCTAAGAATGGCAAATAAATGAGTCCTAATGCTTGTAAACTTATAGACAACTCCAGGCTGATTTGAATTTTATAATATTGCAAAGAGATAATACAAATACATACAAATTACATAGATAGATAGATAGATAGATAGATAGATAGATAGATAGATAGATAGATAGATAGATAGATAGATAGATAGATAGATAGATAGATAGATAGATAGATAGATAGATAGATAGATAGATAGATAGATAGATAGATAGATAGATAGATAGATAGATAGATAGATAGATAGATAGATAGATAGATAGATAGATAGATAGATAGATAGATAGATAGATAGATAGATAGATAGATAGATAGATAGAGTTAGTTAGTTAGTTAGTTAGTCAGTTAGTCAGTAGTTAGTAGTAGTTAGATAGTTAGTTAGTTAGTTAGTTAGTTAGTTAGTTAGTTAGTTAGTTAGTTAGTTAGTTAGTAAGTTAGTTAGTTAGTTAGTTAGTTAGTTAGTTAGTTAGTTAGTTAGTTAGTTAGTAAGTTAGTTAGTTAGTTAGTTAGTTAGTTAGTTAGTTAGTAGTTAGTTAGTTAGTTAGTTAGTTAGTTAGTTAGTTAGTTAGTTAGTTAGTTAGTTAGTTAGTTAGTTAGTTAGTTAGTTAGTTAGTTAGTTAGTTAGTTAGTTAGTTAGTTAGTTAGTTAGTTAGCTAGTTAGTTAGTTAGTTAGTTAGTTAGTTAGTTAGTTAGTTAGTTAGTTAGTTAGTTAGTTAGTTAGTTAGTTAGTTAGTTAGTTAGTTAGTTAGTTAGTTAGTTAGTTAGTTAGTTAGTTAGTTAGTTAGTTAGTTAGTTAGTTAGTTAGTTAGTTAGTTAGTTAGTTAGTTAGTTAGTTAGTTAGTTAGTTAGTTAGTTAGTTAGTTAATTAGTTAGTTAGTTAGTTAGTTAGTTAGTTAGTTAGTTAGTTAGTTAGTTAGTTGTTAGTTAGTTAGTTAGTTAGTTAGTTAGTTAGTTAGTTAGTTAGTTAGTTAGTTAGTTAGTTAGTTAGTTAGTTAGTTAGTTAGTTAGTTAGTTAGTTAGTTAGTTAGTTATTTCTGCTATCTAGGTACAAACTCGAAACATCTGACGAGTGCAGTCTTGTCAAAACGGTGTCCTTACAACTCTTCTGGATAACTTGCGTGCAGTAAACTGCAACGTGAACTAACTAACATACTAGCTCCCGATTTTTAACATTTGTCTATTTCTAACTTTCTGCTAAATGAAGTGTACCTAAGATTCGTCTCAAGCGAACGTAGTAATCTTATTTATTGTTGTTTTCATTTTCATCGGGCTTATGTTTTTACTGGGTTATCCCTTACTGGTCTTTTCTCTAAGGGAGGTGAACAATTTTACGACAATTTTGAAAAAGAAACGATTTTTTTAAACCAAAATTTTGAAAACTGAGGCCTCAGCCTATTAGTATTAGTTATATGTATCTGCAACATGTTGCGGCAAACGCTATACTTTTAAATTCTTGTAATTTCATTAGGATTGTTAATGTTATAAACTTTTGAACATATACTTACATACATATATATACAATATTTGCCTTTTAAAGAAATTTTTTAAATTATTACCTTTAGCAACATGTTGCTAAAATAGAATTGTTATTGATTTTATCTTTTGCAGACAGGTTCTTATAAATAACATTGTTTATGTAACAATTTCTGTATTTAAGAACATTTTTAATAAATTTCTTGATTTCTTATAAAGTGTTAGAAAACTAATGAAACTTTTGTTCTTGGCAACATGTTGCTAGCAAATGTTTGTGTTTAAAAGCTTCCCATTGAAGATTATTTGTTAAAAATTTCTTTTAAATTTCATTAATTCTCAAATATTAAACATATTTTTTTTGAAAATTAAAATTAATATTATTTGAAATTTTAGTGTTCTGTACCCATAGTGTCCCATATACATATGGCTGAACCCTTGTTTACTTATGCCAACCATAAATTTGTATTTAATAGTTTTTTTTTTTGCGTTTTGTGTATTAGTATATGAGACTCATTAAATGAGACATTAAAGTCTTTTTTGTTCTTAAAGAATATCTATTATTTTTATGCATTTATGTATAAAATAAACCAAATAGTTTAAGAATGAAATGAAAAAAAAAAAAAAACACTAAAAAATTATTCACACATGTGTCGCTTTTTGTTCGTTATTACCATAATTTTGAACGAATGACATCATTTTTGGTATAATTTTAACAAAGTTTTTAAGAATTACAAAAAAAAGCTTAGAATAATATTAAGGAAGGGTTTTAAGAAGTATAAGTAGAAAATGGAGGTTCAAGGTTAAAAAGGAAAAATTAAAAAAAAAAGTTCTAATAAATTTTTGCAATTTATTTTAGAACGTATTTTCAAGAAAATCTAAATTCAAAATTGAAGAAAAATTTTCTTTCTTAAAATGATCAAAATCGTTTTTTTTATACAAATCTGTAACCATTTTTATCCTCTTAAAATCATCCTTTAAAAAAAATTATATGTCTTTTTATAAAAAATATCCTTGAACTCATTGTTTTAGTTTCTCTCCAAAGGACAATAATGCAAATATATTTTTTTGTTACTTAAACATTTTTTTGTTGCTGAAAATAAAATGTTTTTCTTAAATACGAAAATCCTCTAGAGAAACCCTCCATGCAAACCAAAAGAAAGAAAAGGAATCCCAAGAAAAGTAGTAACACAGAAACGGAAAACTTCATTAATAATTTTATCCAAATCATTTGACAAATTGACAAACAACATTGTCAACTCAACTCGAGTCAAGTCAAGTCCTCGTTTCGTTTTATTGTTGTCTTGTAGCCAAAGTAGCAGCAACAACCAAAAGTAACAAACCAAGTAACTGACTTGAGTGTTATTTTTTGTCATTTTTTTTATTACTATTCAGCGTCTTTATTTTCTTTGTTGCAAGTTACAAGACATTGGCCAGAAAAAAAGGAAGAAAAAAATATCTACAACCAAATGCTAACAATGACTTGTATAAATATAAAAGTAAAATAAAAACAAAAACTGTTAACAAATTTTTTTAGCAAAAAAAAAAAAAAAAAAACTCAAATACGATTTGTTATATTCAGTTATAACGAATCATTTAGGTTCTACACTATTCCAGCCACTAAAAGCTGACACTGCCACATCTGCTCCATCATATCATACTGACGGACAGACGGATGGACGGACACGTTTTTGTTATCATTTTGATAATTTCCCTAAAACTTCAAAACTAATATGCTAACCCCTAAAGTCTTAAACTTTCGACCCTATAACCTCTTATTAAATCTTTAGCAAATTCTATAACCAACTCACTAGACCAACTTCTCAAATTTTTGGTGGTGGTTTTCAAGAAGGAAAAAAACGCACAAAACTAAGATGAAGTAGAAATAAAATAAAATACATTTGAAAAATATGAACAGGAAAAATACTTGACACTGAATGAAAAGTTCTTGTTTTTTTTTTTTTTTTTTTTTGGAAATTTTTTATTCTTAATATAAGAAAAATCAACACTGTCACCCTGACATGGCAAAAAACAAAAGTTTTCTTTCTCTTTTGTTTTTAAAAAAGTTGAAAAATATTGAAAAGAGTTTGGTTGTTACATAAAAAGGGGGGGTTGCAAAAAATCTGTAATACAATTATTCAATATTTGTTAAAATTTTTCTTAAGATTGACATTATACATTACAAAATACAATAGTATGTAAATTTTAAATAAAACAACAATATCGAAAAGGAATCAGAAATAATTTCGATTTCCTGAACCAACTCCTAATACATATAATTATGTCTATACTAGTCTATACTATAGTGTAGTCTATAGCATAGTATATAGCCTAGTCTATAGTCTAGTCTATAGTCTGGTCTATAGCCTAGTCTATAGTCTAGCCTATAGTCTGGTCTACAGTCTAGTCTATAGTCTAGTTTGTAGTCTAGTCTATGGTCTAGTCTATAGTCCAGTCTATAGTCTAGTCTATAGTCTAGCTTATACTCTAGTCTATAGTCCAGTCTATAGTTTAGACTAGTCTATAGTCTAGTCTATAGTTTAGTCTATAGTCTAGTCTATTGTCTAGTCTATTGTCTAGTCTATTGTCTAGTCTATAGTCTAGTCTATAGTCTAGTCTATAGTCTAGTCTATAGTCTAGTCTATAGTCTAGTCTATAGTCTAGTCTATAGTCTAGTCTATAGTCTAGTCTATAGTCTAGTCTATAGTCTAGTCTATAGTCTAGTCTATAGTCTAGTCTATAGTCTAGTCTATAGTCTAGTCTATAGTCTAGTCTATAGTCTGGTCTATAGTCTGGTTTATATTCTAGTCTATAGTTTAGTCTATAGTCTAGTCTATATTCCAGTCTATAGTCCAGTCTATAGTCTAGTCTATAGTCTAGTCTATAGTCTAGTCTATAGTCTAGTCTATAGTCTAGTCTATAGTCTAGTCTATAGTCTAATCTATAGTCTAGCCTATAGTCTAGTCTATAGTCTAGTCTATAGTCTAATCTATAGTCTAGCCTATAGTCTAGTCTATAGTCTAGTCTATAGTCTAGTCTATAGTCTAGTCTATAGTCTAGTCTATAGTCTAGTCTATAGTCTAGTCTATAGTCTAGTCTATAGTCTAGTCTATAGTCTCATCTATAGTCTAGTCTATAGTCTAGTCTTTAGTCTAGTCTATAGTCTAGTCTATAGTCTAGTCTATAGTCTAGTCTATAGTCTAGTCTATAGTCTAGTCTATAGTCTAGTCTATAGTCTAGTCTATAGTCTCATCTAAAGTCTAGTCTATAGTCTAGTCTATAGTCTAGTCTATAGTCTAGTCTATAGTCTAGTCTATAGTCTAGTCTATAGTCTAGTCTATAGTCTAGTCTATAGTCTAGTCTATAGTCTCATCTATAGTCTAGTCTATAGTCTAGTCTATAGTCTAGTCTATAGTCTAGTCTAGTCTAGTCTATAGTCTAGTCTATAGTCTAGTCTATAGTCTAGTCTATAGTCTAGTCTGTAGTCTAGTCTGTAGTCTAGTCTATAGTCTAGTCTATAGTCTAGTCTAGTCTTTAGTCTAGTCTAGTCTAAATTTTAGTCTATAGTCTAGTATAGTCTATAGTCTATAATCCAGTCTATAGACTAATCTATATTCTAGTCTATAGTCTATAGTCCAGTCTATAGACTAATCTATATTCTAATCTATAGTCCAGTCTATAGTCTACTGAATGATCTACACTATAGTATAGTCTATTGTCTAATTTGTGTCTGGGTTATAGTCTAAACTATTGTCTGGAATATAGCTTAGCCTTTAGTATGGATTTTAATTTAGTCTACAGTTTGTCCAATAGTCTAGTCTATAGTATCGACTATAGATTAATCTATAGTCTGGAATGTAATTTAGTTCACAATCGTGATCATAATCTAATCCGCAGTTTGGACTGCAGTTTAGTCTATTGTCTCTACTATAGGATCCGATCCGATTCTGCATGTTAGTTCATAGACTCTACTATTGTAAGGTCTTTAATCTAAGCTACTAAATAAACTAAAAATCTTAAGATTTCTTAAATAGTTAAATTATTTTAATATTATTATTAAATTTCAATTATCCTAACTAAATCATTTATTTTCTTTCTATTTCATTACAGGTATGTATTTCAGTTAATCAATTTATTTGACGTACGTATAAATGCTATTAATATCTAAGTAAAATTATCTTCAGATACCTACGGTGTTTTACAAATACTAATTAGTAATTTAATATTTTCTATGTGAATGAATCTCAAATGATGTTAAACTTGTAAGGAGTATCAGTCAAATTCTAACTTCTTAAAAGCATTGTTGTAACGACAACAACAACAAAAGAGTAAATAGGAATTTAATATTGGTTTTAGAAGAATACTTCGAGAATTATAAAAGTGAACATTGGATTAATTCTTAACAAGCGGTAAAGCTTTTTGGATAGCTGTATATTATTCAAACGGTGCTAGTCTCTCATTTAACAATTAATTTCGGGCACTTATCATCTCATTCCTGCCGCGGACATGAGTACATTAGCTTGACGTCTAGACTTTAAGTTACAAATTTTCTTCTTAATTGTTTGTCATACTTATTTTCTTTAAAACATTACTATTCAAATGGCTTTTATTGTTATTACATTAAACATTTTTTTTTTTTTTTGTAAATTTTAATTTATTTTTCAACTCTATGAATTTTTCTGTTTTTCTCTATTGTGCTGCTGCGCCTTGAGCTCATTAACCCATTTAATATTTATTTATTTTTCTTTTTTGCCCCATTAGTTCCGATATCATCAACTAACCATCATTTATCTCGTTTCTCTTAGTACTTTTTTAATGATTTTTTGCAATAATCATTAAGGTTTATGACTTTTTATTAATGATTTTTAACTATTTGCACATGTTTTGAGTTCAATTGTAAAATGAAATGACGAAAACAAAATGGGAACAAAACAATTTCATGATTTTTTGTTTTCAATTTATTAAATCAATCTAAGAAGATTAGTCTATAATCTAGTCTATAGTCTAGTCTATAGTCTAGTCTATAGTCTAGTCTATAGTCTAGTCTATAGTCTAGTCTATAGTCTAGTCTATAGTCTAGTCTATAGTCTAGTCATAGTCTAGTCTATAGTCTAGTCTATAGTCTAGTCTATAGTCTAGTCTATAGTCTAGTCTATAGTCTAGTCTATAGTCTAGTCTATAGTCTAGTCTATAGTCTAGTCTATAGTCTAGTCTATAGTCTAGTCTATAGTCTAGTCTATAGTCTAGTCTATAGTCTAGTCTATAGTCTAGTCTATAGTCTAGTCTATAGTCTAGTCTATAGTCTAGTCTATAGTCTAGTCTATAGTCTAGTCTATAGTCTAGTCTATAGTCTAGTCTATAGTCTAGTCTATAGTCTAGTCTATAGTCTAGTCTATAGTCTAGTCTATAGTCTAGTCTATAGTCTAGTCTATAGTCTAGTCTATAGTCTAGTCTATAGTCTAGTCTATAGTCTAGTCTATGTCTAGTCTATAGTCTAGTCTATAGTCTAGTCTATAGTCTAGTCTATAGTCTAGTCTATAGTCTGTCTATAGTCAGTCTATAGTCTAGTCTATAGTCTAGTCTATAGTCTAGTCTATAGTCTAGTCTTTAGTCTAGTCTATAGTCTAGTCTATAGTCTAGTCTATAGTCTAGTCTATAGTCTAGTCTATAGTCTAGTCTATAGTCTAGTCTATAGTCTAGTCTATAGTCTAGTCTATAGTCTAGCTATAGTCTAGTCTATAGTCTAGTCTAGTCTATAGTCTAGTCTAGTCTATAGTATAGTCTAGTCTATAGTCTAGTCTATAGTCTAGTCTAGTCTAGTCTAGTCTATAGTCTAGTCTAGTCTATAGTCTAGTCTAGTCTCTAGTCTAGTCTAGTCTATAGTCTAGTCTATAGTCTAGTCTATCTAGTCTAGTCTATCTAGTCTAGTCTATAGTCTAGTCTAGTCTAGATCTAGTCTAGTCTATAGTCTAGTCTATTCTATAGTCTAGTCTAGTCTATAGTCTAGTCTATAGTCTAGTCTATAGTCTAGTCTATAGTCTAGTCTATAGTCTAGTCTATAGTCTAGTCTATAGTCTAGTCTATAGTCTAGTCTATAGTCTAGTCTATAGTCTAGTCTATAGTTAGTCTATAGTCTAGTCTATAGTCTCGTCTATAGTCTAGTCTATAGTCTAGTCTATAGTCTAGTCTATAGTCTAGTCTATAGTCTAGTCTATAGTCTAGTAGTCTATAGTCTAGTCTATAGTCTAGTCTATAGTCTAGTCTATAGTCTAGTCTATAGTCTAGTCTATAGTCTAGTCTATAGTTAGTCTATAGTCTAGTCTATAGTCTAGTCTATAGTCTAGTCTATAGTCTAGTCTATAGTCTAGTCTATAGTCTAGTCTATAGTCTAGTCTATAGTCTAGTCTATAGTCTAGTCTATAGTCTAGTCTATAGTCTAGTCTATAGTCTAGTCTATAGTCTAGTCTATAGTCTTTTTTTTTTTTTTATAATGGGGTGCGGAATCTTCATAGATATGAATTATAATCCATTATGTGAGATTCAGCTATGTTTTGCGCCACGTACTCACTAAACCGCCTTCCCATCGTCAACCGCAAAACCCCGCGGAACTGCCTTTAGGTATTACGTCGCGGGGATGGTAAGCATCTATGCTATCTCCACATTTAACGCATTTCTCCTTTGCTCTTTTCGACTTTTTTCCTCCAGTTGTAACAGCAGGTTTATATCGGTTATATAGTTCGATATTAGTTCCCACTTTTCCGGTGAAGTAATCATGATATCAATTATATTTCCAGGGTTAATATCATGTCCTACACCAACCTCTACTTCGCGTCTATGACCATCGAATCTACGACATTTAAAGACTACATGTTCTGCGTCCTCCGGCTCTTCACAAGTTGGACAATATGGTGAATCATCGTGCCCAAATTTATATAGATAACACCTATAGCCTCCATGGCCTGTCAAAAACTGAGTAAGGTGGTAGTTTACCTCTCCATGCTTACGCTCTACCCATTTCTTGATTACAGGTATGAGCCTGTATGTCCATCTCCCCTTTTGACTATTTTCCCACCTCTCTTGCCAATTTCGCATTGTTTCGTTACGCTCCAATATTTTTCGCATGCGAGTATTCTCCGTGTCGTTATGTTCTTTCGCCGCATACAATCTGTGTAGCTCTTCGGCTGCCATATCAATTGGTATGATTCCAGCAATTACGCTTATTGCCTCGAGGGATGTAGTCCTGTAACCGCTACATACTCTAAGACAGCATTGTCGAAATAAAGACATTTGGTCTTTCCGAGATGTGCTTCTTATTGATTTCGCCCATATAGATGCGCCATATAATAGGACCGACATCGTTACTCTGGATAGTAGTATCCTTCGGCTTTGCCTTGGGCCTCCCACGTTTGGCATGATCCTGCTTAATGCATTATTTACTGTTGTTGCCTTCGTCTAGGAAACGTGCCCTAACTACTATAGCGATATCGTCAGCAAAACCGATGATACTAGCTTCTTCGGGAATGTTCAGTTCTAGCACACCGTTATACATTATATTCCATAGGAGGGGACCTAACACCGACCCCTGTGTCTATAGTCTAGTCTATAGTCTAGTCTATAGTCTAGTCTAGTCTGTAGTCTATAGTCTAGTCTAGTGTATAGTCTAGCCTAGTCTATAGTCGAGTCTATAGTCGAGTCTATAGTCGAGTCTATAGTCTAGTCTATAGTCTAGTCTATAGTCTAGTCTATAGTCTAGTCTATAGTCTAGTCTATAGTCTAGTCTATAGTCTAGTCTATAGTCTAGTCTATAGTCTAGTCTATAGTCTAGTCTACAGTCTAGTCTGTAGTCTAGTCTATAGTCTAGTCTAGTCTTTATTCTAGTCTATAGTCTAGTCTATAATCTAGTCTATAGTCTAGTCTATAGTCTAGTCTATAGTCTAGTCTATAGTCTAGTCTATAGTCTAGTCTAGTCTATAGTCTAGTCTATAGTCTAGTCTATAGTCTAGTCTATAGTCTAGTCTATAGTCTAGTCTATAGTCTAGATCTATAGTCTAGTCTATAGTCTAGTCTATAGTCTAGTCATAGTCTAGTCTCTATAGTCTAGTCTATAGTCTAGTCTATAGTAGTCTATAGTCTAGTCTATAGTCTAGTCTATAGTCTAGTCTATAGTCTAGTCTATAGTCTAGTCTATAGTCTAGTCTATAGTCTAGTCTATAGTCTAGTCTATAGTCTAGTCTATAGTCTAGTCTATAGTCTAGTCTATAGTTAGTCTATAGTCTAGTCTATAGTCTAGTCTATAGTCTAGTCTATAGTCTAGTCTATAGTCTAGTCTATAGTCTAGTCTATAGTCTAAGTCTATAGTTCTAGTCTATAGTCTGTCTATAGTCTAGTCTATAGTCTAGTCTATAGTCTAGTCTATAGTCTAGTCTATAGTCTAGTCTATAGTCTAGTCTATAGTCTAGTCTATAGTCTAGTAGTCTAGTCTATAGTCTAGTCTATAGTCTAGTCTATAGTCTAGTCTATAGGTCTAGTCTATAGTCTAGTCTATAGTCTAGTCTATAGTCTAGTCTAAGTCTAGTCTATAGTCTAG
This sequence comes from Lucilia sericata, assembly GCF_015586225.1. Lineage (NCBI taxonomy): Eukaryota > Metazoa > Arthropoda > Insecta > Diptera > Calliphoridae > Lucilia > Lucilia sericata. Next base: position 8,982 of record NW_023995124.1, on the reverse strand, counting down.
TCTATAGTCTAGTCTATAGTCTAGTCTATAGTCTAGTCTATAGTCTAATCTATGTCTAGGTCTATAGTCTAGTCTATAGTCTAGTATATAGTCTAGTCTATAGTCTAGTCTATAGTCTAGTCTATAGTCTAGTCTATAGTCTAGTCTATAGTCTAGTCTATAGTCTAGTCTATAGTCTAGTCTATAGTCTAGTCTCTAGTCTAGTCTATAGTCTAGTCTATAGTTTAGTCATAGTCTAGTTTATAGTCTATTCTATAGTCTTGTCTATAGTCTAGTGTTTAGTCTAGTCTATAGTCTAGTCTATAGTCTAGTCTATAGTATAGTCTATAGTCTTGTCTATAGTCTAGTGTTTAGTCTAGTCTATAGTCTAGTTATAGTCTAGTCTATAGTATAGTCTATAGTCTTGTCTATAGTCTAGTGTTTAGTCTAGTCTATAGTCTAGTCTATAGTCTAGTCTATAGTCTAGTCTATAGTCTTGTCTATAGTCTAGTGTTTAGTCTAGTCTATAGTCTAGTCTATAGTCTAGTCTATAGTCTAGTCTATAGTCTAGTCTATAGTCTAGTCTATAGTCTAGTCTATAGTCTAGTCTATAGTCTAGTCTATAGTCTAGTCTATAGTCTAGTCTATAGTCTAGTCTATAGTCTAGTCTATAGTCTAGTCTATAGTCTAGTCTATAGTCTAGTCTATAGTCTAGTCTGTAGTCTAGTCTATAGTCTAGTCTATAGTCTAGTCTATAGTCTAGTCTATAGTCTAGTCTATAGTCTAGTCTATAGTCTAGTCTATAGTCTAGTCTATAGTCTAGTCTATAGTCTAGTCTATAGTCTAGTCTATAGTCTAGTCCATAGTCTAGTCTATAGTCTAGTCTAGTCTAGTCTATAGTCTAGTCTAGGTAGTCTATAGTCTAGTCTAGGTAGTCTATAGTCTAGTCTATACTCTAGTCTATAGTCTAGTCTATAGTCTAGTCTATAGTCTAGTCTATAGTCTAGTCTATAGTTTAGTCTATAGTCGAGTATATAGTCCAGTTTCTAGTCTGGTTTGTAGTCTAGTCTATAGTCTAGTCTGTAGTCTAGTCTTTTTTTTATTAGGCAGGTGTAAATCCCTCATGTGTCTAGTTTAAATTCGAGTTTATAGTCTAGTATATAGTTTAGTCTATAGTCTAGTGTATAGTCCAGTTTATAGTCTAGTCTATAGTCTAGTCTATAGTCTGGGCTATTGTCTAGTCTATTGTCTAATCTAGTTTGGTCTGTAGTCGAGTCTTTAGTCTAGTCTATAGGGTAGTACAGTCTACAGTTCAGTATATATTCCAGTCTACAGTCCAGTCCACGGTCTAGTCTGTTCTATAGTCTAGTCTATTCTATAGTCTGGTCTATAGTCTAGTCTATACTCTGATATACATATAGTCCTGACTAACTTTCTTAATATTTCAATTGCTGTCCTCCTGTTTTCATATCTATATTATATAATTTTTTTTAAACAAACGAAACTAGTTCAAGTTCTTTGAGAATTAGTTTTGCTTCATCTTCTACATTAAATTTAAATATAACTAAATTATTTTTGCTAAAAAAAAACTTCGAAACCAAACATTTTAAAATCATGCTTAAGTATGCTTTTCTTGTGCAACCTATTTTTGTGTATTGTGTGGTCGACCTCTTATAATTAAAAATTCCCAATTAAGTGCTCTTCTAATGTCCAATTATAAATATGTATGTACTTATGTATGTATTCATACACTTGTTCAATTTACAAACTAAATGTGTGAAAGTATTAAACAAATAGAAAAAGCTAATATTGCATGAAAACTAAACTGTACATTTCGTACAATTCAATCATTTATTAATATATGTGTATTTAGACCAAAAACTAAGTATTGGCCAACATCAGAAATCAACCCCGATGTACAAGCACTCAAATATTTAAACACATATAGAGTAGATCTATCAGTAAAGAAACCACATTTTCAATTAAACAATTTCTCATTAGCCTTAATAGTATATGATACCAAAATATCAATGCCAAGATAAAATAGCAAATAAAAAGTTTTTTTTTTCCAGTGTAAAAGTGTTGGAATTCTTAATGGAAACAGTAACTTATCAGAGAATTTAGGCAATTTAAAATATAGTTGGATAATTATACGTTGGATAATGTAATATTCATATAATTTATCAGATAGTTTTGAGTTGGTCATAATTTTAGGAAGCGTTCCTTTAAAAATTATATTTTTATATGTATGTATTTGAATGTGTATAAATATCTGATTATTAAGTAAGCATATATACTTCTATATGTTAAAATTTTAACAAATATGTACATATGTACATACATATATAGCTATTGTGAGTTTATCTCATACATAAATATTGTCCAATTAATGTGTAAGCAAATGAAAGTGTTTTTAATAATGTATGTTTGTTGCAAAATTTAAAATCGGTCAATGTTCAAATTTTGATAAATATTGAATTTTAAACCCAACATATGACCCATCTACTTAGCAGCGTAGGAAGTCTGTGCTAAAATAATTGATCCTTACTTAAGGTCAATAATAAATCATGCTAAATTCCGATTAGCACTTCTAAAAGAGCATTTTGTATTGAACGAGACAACTAGTAATGTAAGACTGTAGACTATACTATAGAATAGACTAGACTATAGTCTAAACTATAAACTAGGACTATAGACTAGACTATAGAATAGACTATAGACTAGACCTTAGACTAGACTATAGACTAGACTATAGCCTAGACTATAGAGTAGACTACTGATCAGACTATAGACTAGACTATAGACTAGACTATAGACTAGACTATAGACTAGACTATAGACTAGGACTATAGACTAGACTATAGACTAGACTATAGACTAGACTATAGACTAGACTATAGACTAGACTATAGACTAGACTATAGACTAGACTATAGACTAGACTATAGACTAGACTATAGACTAGACTATAGACTAGACTATAGACTTGACTATAGACTAGACTATAGACTAGACTATAGACTAACTATAGACTAGACTATAGACTAGACTATAGACTAGACTATAGACTAGACTATAGACTAGACTATAGACTAGACTATAGACTAGACTATAGACTAGACTATAGACTAGACTATAGACTAGACTATAGACTAGACTATAGACTAGACTATAGACTAGACTATAGACTAGACTATAGACTAGACTATAGACTAGACTATAGACTAGACTATAGACTAGACCATAGACTAGACTATAGACTAGACTAGGCTACAGACTAGACTATAGCCTAGAATATAGACTAGACTGTGGACTAGACTATGGACTAGACCATGGACTGGACTATGGACTAGACTATAGACTAGACTATAGACTAGAATATAGACTAGACTATAGACTAGTCTATATATATATATATAAACTCACAATAGCTATATAGACTATAGACTACAATGTAGACTACAGTATAAACTAGACTATAGACTAGACTATAGACTAGACTATAGACTAGACTATAGACTAGACTATAGACTAGACTATAGACTAGACTATAGACTAGACTATAGACTAGACTATAGACTAGACTATAGACTAGACTATAGACTAGACTATAGACTAGACTATAGACTAGACTAGACCATAGACTAGACTATAGACTAGACTATAGACTAGACTATAGACTAGACTATAGACTAGACTATAGACTAGACTATAGACTAGACTATAGACTAGACTATAGACTAGACTATAGACTAGACTATAGACTAGACTATAGACTAGACTATAGACTAGACTATAGACTAGACTATAGACTAGACTATAGACTAGACTATAGACTAGACTATAGACTAGACTATAGACTAGACTATAGACTAGACTATAGACTAGACTATAGACTAGACTAGACTATAGACTAGACTATAGACTAGACTATAGACTAGACTATAGACTAGACTATAGACTAGACTAGACTAGACTAATAGACTAGACTAGACTAGACCATAGACTAGACTATAGACTAGACTATAGACTAGACTATAGACTAGACTATAGACTAGACTATAGACTACACTAGACTCTAGTTAGTTAGTTAGTCAGTTATTCAGTTAGTTCGTTACTTAGTTAGTTATTTATTAATCTAGTTATTATCTATAGAAATTTTACGATATTTAAGATTTTCTCTAAAAATTTGACTAATTTTATTTTATATACAAAATTTTACAATGTTTTGAATTTCTATAAAATTTTGATGAAATTTCTATAAAAACTTTTACGATATTTTTTATTTTCTTTAGAAAAATTTACTATATTTTGGATTTTTTACGATATTTTAAATTTTCTACAGAAAATTTTATGAGATTTTTAATTTTCTGTACAAAATTTTTCAATATTTGAATTTTCTATACAAAATTTTACGATATTTTGGATTTTCTATAGAAAATTTTACGATATTTTGAATTTTCTATAGAAAATTTTACGATATTTTGAATTTTCTATAGAAAATTTTACGATATTTTGAATTTTCTATAGAAAATTTTACGATATTTTGAGTTTTTGTTTTTTCGTAAAATTATTTACGATATTTTAAATTTTCCTTCGAAAATTTTACGAAAATAATTTTTTTTTTTAGAATTTTTTACGATGTTTTGAATTTTTGATATAAATTTTTACGAAATTATAAATTTTGCTTAAAAATTTTTCTATATACCCAGCAAAAACTCAGTAATGGGTTGTACTTCCATAACCACTTACTTTTCAATAACTATTACTTACCGTCTGCATTACTTAGAACTACTCTTGTATTGACTTTCTTATAATATGATATAGAAGTATGTTCTTTATTTTCAGCCTTGTAATTTTGTTTGCACATTTTATTTAATTTCGTGTTAAGACTAGACTATAGACTAGACTATAGGCTAACTATAGACTAAACTATAGACTAGACTAGAGACTAGACTATAGGCTAACTATAGACTAAACTATAGACTAGACTAGAGACTAGACTATAGACTAGACTAGAGACTAGACTATAGACTAGTAGAATTTTCTATAGAAAATTTTACGATATTTTGAGTTTTTGTTTTTTCGTAAAATTATTTACGATATTTTAAATTTTCCTTCGAAAATTTTACGAAAATAATTTTTTTTTTTAGAATTTTTTACGATGTTTTGAATTTTTGATATAAATTTTTACGAAATTATAAATTTTGCTTAAAAATTTTTCTATATACCCAGCAAAAACTCAGTAATGGGTTGTACTTCCATAACCACTTACTTTTCAATAACTATTACTTACCGTCTGCATTACTTAGAACTACTCTTGTATTGACTTTCTTATAATATGATATAGAAGTATGTTCTTTATTTTCAGCCTTGTAATTTTGTTTGCACATTTTATTTAATTTCGTGTTAAGACTAGACTATAGACTAGACTATAGGCTAACTATAGACTAAACTATAGACTAGACTAGAGACTAGACTATAGGCTAACTATAGACTAAACTATAGACTAGACTAGAGACTAGACTATAGACTAGACTAGAGACTAGACTATAGACTAGACTATAGACTAGACTATAGACTAGACTATAGACTAGACTATAGACTAGACTATAGACTAGACTATAGACTAGACTATAGACTAGACTATAGACTAGACTATAGGACTAGACTATAGACTAGACTATAGATAGACTAACTTAGACTAGGACTATAGACTAGACTATAGACTAGACTATAGACTAGACTATGACTAGACGATAGACTGACTATAGACTAGACTATAGACTAGACTATAGACTAGACTATAGACTAGACTATAGAATAGACTATAGACTAGGACTATAGACTAGACTATAGACTAGACTATAGACTAGACTATAGACTAGACTATAGACTAGACTATAGACTAACTATAGACTATATAGACTAGACTATAGACCTAGACTATAGACTAGACTATAGAGACTAACTATAGACTAGACTATAGACTAACTATAGACTAGACTATAGACTAGACTATAGACTAGACTATAGACAGACTATAGACTAGACTAGACTATAGACTAGACTAGACTATAGACTAGTCTAGACTATAGACTAGTCTAGACTATAGACTAGTCTAGACTATAGACTAGTCTAGACTATAGACTAGTCTAGACTATAGACTAGTCCAGACTATAGACTAGACTATAGACTAGACCATAGACTAGACTATAGACTAGACTATAGACTAGAATATAGACTAGACTATAGACTAGACTATAGACTAGACTATAGACTAGACTATAGACTAGACTATAGACTAGACTATAGACTAGACTATAGACTAGACTATAGACTAGACTATAGACTAGACTATAGACTAGACTATTGACTAGACTATAGTCTCGAATATAGACTTGACTATAGTCTCGAATATAGACTAGACTAGATAAATACTATATTAAATGGAATAAATAACATTACAAAACCATTTAAAATTTGTTTAAAATCATTGAAGTAGCACTTTTATTAATGTTCAACTTGTAATTATGGGAGGTTTAGGATAATTTTAATTTTACACAAATATTACATACATGTGTATTTATACAAAAAGCACACACTCGACAGTTTTCGCTTACAATAGTTTAATTATAAATTTTCTAAAATGCATAATTATAAACCAGTAATTGAAATGTAAGTAAATAAATATATTTTATTAAATTTTTATATAAATTACATACATATGTATGTGTGTAAGTATTTACACTATTAATCGCATTCAAATAATTATTTCGAAAAAATTGAAAAATAATCTACTTTTGCAGTAAAGCAACGGCATTCCATTAACATTTAAATTCTTATGCGAAAAAAACGCTTTATTTACCACACTTTTTAATTAAAAACAATTACACCAACAACATCTTTGAGAAAAAAACTCTTGTTCCTTTCTCACTTATTTTAGTCACTCTTCCACTTCATTCTCCTTTTATGCATTTTACAAAAACAATTTACTCGCATTAATAAAAATCCCGTTTCTTCCACATTCCTTTCTTACATGCACAGTTTCGTTCAAGTACATGTGTTTGTCGCGTCGTTGTTTACATTAAATATGCATTGTTTTGTTATTGTAATTACACTCAATTAGCAAAAGCTCATCGCATTTTTTTTTTGTTTTATTCAATTTTCTTTTGCATTTATCAATAGTATGACGGGAGTTTTTGTTGAAAACGGTTCGGTAAAAGAAATTGTGGAAGTTTTTTGAAGTAATTTAAAGTGTTTTTATGTTTTAAATATTAAAGAAATAATTAAAAATGTTATTTAAAAAAGTGTGTGTGTTTTAATAATAATTATAATTTGTTAAAAAGTTTGTTAAATTAAAGGTTAAAAAGTTGTTTATTGTTTGCTGAAATTGTGAAGTAAAAAAGTAATATTTTTAGAAAATTCCAACCTAAAGGTTGTTATGAAAAGTGAGGTTATAATAATAAAAAAAAATAGTTTTTATTAAAGTTAGTTTCTAAATTATGTTATCATATTTAAGAAAAAATTTATTTTTATAAAAAAAAAATTCCCCAAAAAAGTGTCATAAATTAAGTGTCGTTCGTTTTACGTCGCGTGTTTCGTTTACGCTAACGAAGTCTGGAAAATAAGAAGCGTCGGAGTAATGTTTGCTATCAAAAGGTATTTCTCTTTTGATTTTGTATTTAAATAGGAATCTTTAAAACTCGCTGCGTCAAAAAGTTTTATTTCAATATCTATTCTAAATATTCTAAGATGTCCAATATAAATTTCAAAATAACCATAAAATTTATGTTCGAAATTCCACATAAAGGAGACCTTAATAACTAAAATTCAGATTATCGTTAGTTAATCAGTAAGTGAGTTAGTTATTTAGTTAGTTAGTTAGTTAGTTAGTTAGTTAGTTATTTAGTTAGTTAGTTAGTTAGTTAGTTAGTTAGTAGTTAGTTAGTAGTAGTTAGTTAGTTAGTTAGTTAGTTAGTAGTTAGTTAGTTAGTAGTTAGTTAGTTAGTTAGTTTAGTTAGTAGTTAGTTAGTTAGTAGTTAGTTAGTAGTAGTTAGTTAGTTAGTTAGTTAGTAGTTAGTTAGTTAGTATTAGTTAGTAGTTAGTTAGTGTTAGTTTAGAGTTAGTTAGTTAGTAGTTAGTTAGTTAGTAGTAGTTAGTTAGTAGTTAGTTAGTTATTTAGTTAGTTAGTTAGTAGTTAGTTAGTTAGTTACTTAGTTAGTTAGTAGTAGTTAGTAGTTAGTAGTTAGTTAGTTAGTTAGTAGTTAGTTAGTAGTTATTAGTTAGTTAGTTAGTTAGTTAGTAGTTAGTTAGTAGTTAGTAGTTAGTTAGTTAGTTAGTTAGTTAGTTAGTTAGTTAGTTAGTTAGTAGTTAGTTAGTTAGTAGTTAGTTAGTTAGTAGTTAGTTAGTAGTTAGTTAGTTAGTTAGTTAGTTAGTTAGTTAGTTCGTTAGTTAGTTAGTTAGTTTAGTTAGTTAGTTAGTTAGTTAGTAGTAGTTAGTTAGTTAGTTAGTTAGTTAGTTAGTTAGTTAGTAGTTAGTTAGTTAGTTAGTTAGTTAGTTAGTAGTAGTAGTTAGTTAGTTAGTTAGTTAGTTAGTTAGTTAGTTAGTTAGTTAGTAGTTAGTTAGTTAGTTAGTGTTAGTTAGTTAGTTAGTTAGTTAGTAGTGTTAGTTAGTTAGTTAGTTAGTTAGTTAGTTAGTTAGTTAGTTAGTTAGTTAGTTAGTTAGTTAGTTAGTTAGTTAGTAGTTAGTTAGTTAGTTAGTTAGTTAGTAGTTAGTTAGTAGTTAGTTAGTTAGTTAGTTAGTTAGTTAGTTAGTTAGTTAGTTAGTTAGTAGTTAGTTAGTTAGTTAGTTAGTTAGTAGTTAGTTAGTTAGTTAGTTAGTTAGTAGTTATTTAGTTATTATTATCTTTATTATCTAGTTATCTATAGAAATTTACGATATTTAAAATTTTCTCTAAAAAATTGACTAATTTTATTTTTATGTACAAAATTTTACAATGTT